>NC_061114.1:191505151-191516518 GCF_002878395.1 Capsicum annuum
TATATATATATATATATATATATATATATATATATATATAAATCAGTTTCTCAAGTATCATGCCAGTACATGGGTTAGCTTGAGATCACTTATGGTTCTAAGCACCACATTAGGACTAGGGGTAGTCTTGGATCATGATAGAAACCCTAGAAATCCTTTCCAAAACAAAAGGGAAAAAATAGTCAGTAGCCACCTAAGGTGTCACTTACGTGCTGTTGGTGGAACCTATGCCACATAAGTGACCAATCTTCAAGTCTATAGTATCTCAACTTCATCTTACTTTCTCTGACTCCTACGAGGCATGGGTACTACCTACGTCCCGTAGGTTGGTCCCTTGTAAGTGACAGTAAAATTCTGCATCTTCAACATCTCTAAACTCCAACCTTCTGACACTTACACTCGTAGGTAACTTACGCTAAGTAGGTGCCAATGTTGGTAGTCCAAACTTCAGGGTTCAATCTCTTTTCATCTGTTTAGCTCCCAAAATTTGGTTTCTTGCAAAATAAGACACAAAACTCATCATATCTCCAAAAATAGGCCAAAGTACTTGCATATTTCTCAGTTCTAAGCTTCGAAAGTAGAATAAAATCATGGCATATCAGCAAGCTAAACTAGCTACCACATTGACATATTGGTGGGACTCAGATTGGGCTACCTATTTTAACACAAAAATATCTATCACTATATATATGGTCAAATTTGGTGATTCTCTCATATCATGGAAGTCCAAGAAGCAACCAAATTATATCCAAAAGTTCAACTGAAGCTGAGTATAGGGGTATAGTATCTGCTTTAGCTGAGGTTACTTGGTTGTTAGGTCTTTTTACTGAATTAGGAGTCTCTGTTCAGAAGCCTGTTGTAATTCTTAGTGACAGAAAATCAGCTATCCAACTAGTTGCAATCCTGTGTTCCATGAGAGAATAAAGCATATTAAAATTGACACACTTTATTAGAGACAAGATCAAAGAAGGTCTGATTCAACCATCCTACATTGCAACTTAACATCGGGTTGCAGACATTCTCACGAAAGGATCAAGTCATGCCCAACATCAACACCTGCTAACCAAGCTTGGTGTGCTCAATATTTTGCACCCTGTATCTTGAAGGGTTGTGTTAAAATGCACTGAATAGATGTACACTATATTGATATATTTCACAATCACATAGACAATTACAATTACTGTTCTGTTGATTACTGTAGCTCTAGTCTGTTATGATCAATGTCACAGTTAATTGGTTAAGTTGACTTAGTTGATTAGTTAGTTGTTGTGAGTTGTAAATGAGTTGTTACTTAGCTGTCAATTAGAGTTAGTTAGAAGATACTTTTTGGTTTCTCTTCCTCAGCTATATAAGTTGATATGAGGAAGTTATTCTGTAACTCTATAACCATGATCATTCAATAAGATTTTTCCTTTTTTTCTTTTCATGAGTTTAAGCTGAAGATGCTCAATTTTCACATTCTTAAATAATTTTTATATTATTATTTTAATTTAAGTATTCCGTTTTTGTTTAATTACCAAAAAGGGTGGGAGAGGGGATTTCATCTTCGATACAAAGCGTGTGCCACTTTAAAGGACAAATTTAAGATGAATTAAACAGAAGATTTAAGGCCCATTTGGACATGATTTCAAATCAAATCAGTAAATCACAAAATCTTATGTTTCTTTTATAAATAAATATTTATGATAAATGTTATTACAAAGTTTCAAATACACATAATTTTAGAAAGATCACGTGATTCAAAAGATCAACAATAATAACTAGTTGTTCCTTAATATAATCCTTCTACATGGTACAAATAATTTTGTCATAATATATAAATATGACCCTAAACTTGACACCAAATTATAACTTTGACTTTAAACTTTGATAGTGCACAAATATGACCTTTAGCTATTCAAAACTGCACAAATATGACCTCCGGTCCTACGTGGCAAAACGTGTGTTCAACACGCAAAATTGGGTGTGTCCAGCGTAAAATCTAAGGACATAATACGTAAATATGACCCTAAACTTGACACCAAATTATAACTTTGACCTTAAACTTTGACAGTGCACAAATATGACCATTAACTATTCAAAATTGCACAAATATGACCTTTAAATGACTTTTCACTATTATTTTTCATTATTTTCTTTTGTCATTGCGGAAAAAGAGCAATAATGAAGATTTATTAATTAGGTGGGTCAGCCTCATACGAAAAAATCGTGCGGGTATATATATATTATAAAGCAAAGGGCAAATTTATGTTATATAATATATCTAAATATAATTTATTTAAATGTTAAATTAAAGATGAAACTATACTAATAATAAAAAAAAATTATAGTTTTAATAAAACGCTATTAAATGAACGTTATTAAGGATAGTAGTAGTAGTATATTAAATTAACGTTATCAAAGTAACGTTATTAAAATGTTAGTATTAAATTAAAGTCATCAAAACGTTATTAAATTAATGCAGGGGCAGACCTACGTGGTTGTCATGTGTTTCACTCGAACCCACTCGGTAAAAATTTACGTTGTATATATACGGTAGAAAATCTATATTTATGTACGTATATTAATGTTGAACCACATGAAACAAGGCACTTAAATAGTCCAGTGGTGTTATTTGTTCTTCTTGGGCGCTTCCTTCAGCCTACTGCGTGGGTTCAATTCCTTCTAGTGTCTTTTTTTTTAATAAAAAAAACTAGGTGTTGCTGCTATAGAAATAAATAAATAAATAAATAAATAAATAAAAATAATAATAATAATAAAAACGACATCGTTTGAACACAAAAAGTAAAACTTTGACAGTGCACAAATATGACCTTTAACTATTCAAAATTGTACAAATATGACCTCTCTCCAAGTCAGCCCTTTTAACGATGTGGCATCGTGTGATTGAATGAGCTTTCCACGTAGGCACGAGTGAAACTAACGCATGGAGTTGTAAAATCGGAGGTCATATTTGTTCAGGTTTTGAATAGTTAAAGGTCTTATTTGTGCACTATCAAAATTTAAGATCAAAATTATAATTTGGTGTAAAGTTTAGGGTCATATTTATGTATTATAATCTTTTTACGTCAAGCATGGTACCATTTGGTTTGAACTTGAAACTATTATTTGGACATCATGGAAGGTGACAAAAAGATGCAATACGATGCACACAATTATGACTCCACCTTTAAGACAAAAAGATGCAATCTTCCAAGTGCAACATAATTTAATCTTTGACATCTTCTTTGAAAGCTAAACTTGTGGAGAGAACACTACACAAATAGAGGATAGAGATAAGATTATGCAGTGGTCGTACTATCTTATGGTTGAATTTGTAATCATCCAACAATTATTTATCGCAAAGAAAAAAGGGACTTACCATTTAGAATTATCATTAATCCTGAAACGGAGAAAGAATGATATCTTCTATAATTTCGAAAAATTAATTTAATTTGTATGCGTCGATAGTGTAGAAACTTTTCACGTTATCAGTGAATGTTAAGTTACTGTATTCTTCATGTTATCAAAACAAAATTACCATAGACATCAAAATGTTGTTTGCGTCACATTAACTTGACGAAGTGAATACATTTGTATACTTTTATATAGAAGTTAAATATAATACTTTATAGCATTTTGAAAGGATGCCTACTTTTCAAAAGTGGCTTAAAAGAGTAGCCGTCGATCATTTGATTAGGCTGAAATTGGAAATGGATGAACTTGAAAATTAGATAAGCTTTACAGTTTAAAATTTCGATTGAAACATTGAAATTTTTGGATAATTACTATAAATCAGGCTCACACATTTAAACTATATTCTTCCATCCTTGTCGCAACTTTTATACCTCTTTCGTCCATACGTGGAGCACATTTTTTAATGATCTATCTTTCACTCTTAAATTTGAAAAGTATTTTTACTATCTTTAATTAAATAAGTACATGTTTATATAATTTCTTAGTTACATAAGAATCTCACTCATCTTATAAGTAGGTAAGGAAAACCATAAACATCTTCTTGATTATGTTAAACATCTCTTATTTTAAAGAAATCTAGAAGGGTAAAATATCGCTTAATATGGACAGGGAGTATTAAATACAAGCAGGTTCCCCTATAAATTCTCAAAACTTTCTTGAATTATTGCCTATTCAAGTACAACCATCCATTCTCAATGATGGAGATATCTTGGGTTTTCATAGCATTGGGTGCATGGATAATAGCATTAGCTTTTCTGTCAAAAAAGTTCAACCATCCCAAAAGGAAACTACCACCAGGTCCAAGGCCATGGCCAATTATTGGCAATTTGAACCTGCTTGGTTCACTCCCACATGAGTCTTTGCACCATCTTTCACAAAAATATGGAGATTTAATGCTCCTTAAGTTCGGTTCCAAGCCTGTTCTGATAGCATCATCTCCAGAAATGGCTAAAGAGATACTGAAAACACATGATGCTATCTTTGCTTCTCGTCCTGCATTAGCTGCTGGTAAGTACATTAGCTATAACTACTCAGACATGACGTGGGCACCTTATGGTGCACATTGGCGTCAAGCTAGAAAAATCTACCTAACCGAGATATTTAATCCAAGAAGACTTGCTTCATTAGAGTATATTCGTGTTGAGGAAAGACGAATTTTGATTTCTCGTCTTTTTCCTCTCTCAGGAAAACCAATTATGCTTAAAGACCATCTACCTCTATTTGCTCTTCAAACTATAAGTAGGTTGGTTATGAGTAAAAAGTACTTTAGTGATCATTATGATCAATCAAACTCGGATATTTCAATAGTATCATTTGAAACACTGCAACGGATGTTGGATGAGTGGTTTTTTTTTGGTGGGGCGATTAATCTTGGGGATTGGGTACCTTGGCTTAGTTGGTTTGATTTTCAAGGGTATGTAAAGAAAATGAAGGTGTTAGGAAAGAATTTGACAGAATTTCACAAATATGTACTTGAAGATCACAAGGCAAAGAGGGAAGCAGAGAAGAATTATACTCCAACGGATATGGTTGATGTTCTGTTGAACCTTGCTGATGATAATCTTGAAATTAAGCTTACTACTGATAGCCTGATGGGATTAATACAAGTACGTTTACTTATTTTCTCCAAAACTATAACAATAGTATTTCATGACTATAAGTTAGACCATATTTTCTAAATTTGTTTTAATACTTGTGTTTTTTGCTAAATATCAATGGCAGAATTTGCTAGTTGGTGCAACAGATACTTCAGCATTAACAATAGAATGGGTATTTCAAGAACTTTTGAGGAAACCAAACATCATGGAGAAGGCATATCAAGAACTTGACAGAGCCATTGGAAAAGAACGATGGGTAGAAGAAGAGGACTTCTCCCAGATACCTTATATAGATGCCATAATCAAAGAGACATTTAGACTTCACCCTTTATGTACATTGCTTCCTCCCCATTACTCTATCGACGATTGTAATGTTGCTGGTTATGACATACCAAAAGGGACAACTGTTTATGTAAACGCATGGTCCTTAGGAAGAAATCCAAAGTATTGGGATAGGTCAGAAGAGTTCATGCCAGAAAGATTCATAGAAAATGACATTGACATGAAAGGGCAGAACTTCACACTATTGCCATTTGGTTCCGGAAGGAGGAGGTGCCCGGGGTATAGCCTTGGTATTAAGGTTGTTCAAACAACACTGGCTAATTTGTTGCATGGATTCAATTGGAAATTGGCAGGAGATATGAAGCCAGAAGATATAAGCATGGAGGAAACTTATGGATTAACTACACACCCAAATAAGCCGATATCTATGATCATGGAACCAAGACTCCCCCTCCATCTTTATTAGTACTTTAATTTATTCAGCTCTTATAATCTTGCTAGCATTAAAACAAAGTTCCTTACTAGTTGTCGTAGTACTACCTTGTAGCTTCTTGTGATTCCATTCTTCTACTATCTATTGTCTGTATTTCTGGTAAGACTGTTCTGATACTAGCTATTGTTTTGTTACTATCTATTTTCTTTTAATTTGTAATTTCATTACGTCATTTTCTAGGTTGTTTCTTTCTAATCTATCGAAAACAACATTTCTACCTCACCTCTGAGGTCGTGGCATCAGGCATGGTCTAAATGTGTGTACTCTATTCTCTGCGGTCCTCACTACGTGGGACTACACTACATATATTGTTGTTGTCCATAATTTGACAAAGCAACATTTTCTTAAAATGCTTTGCTTTTACAGTTTTATTTCTTATATCCTATAAAAATTTCCGGGGCGGCTCAAAAAAGTTTGTGGCCAAAAGCGAAAAATTAATTTGAGGCCTTACAAAAATTAAATGAAAATTTAATAAAATTTATTTTGAATTTTTTTTTTTTTTTTTTAGCTTTTTGTGTGACTAATTCTTATATTGTTAGTTTTATAATTATTTTATAATTGATAATATAGTTAATTGTTGAGATATATAGATTCTAAAAAACAATTATAAACAAAATGCACTTATAAAATAAAAATATCTAAAGTAGCAGTTTTTGATGAAAAAATTGATAAGTTTAGATTTAAAAAGTTGAAAACTTAATATCTAAATATAACCATTTGCAGAATAATTGTTGAAACACTTGAAACGTGAGCAAAAAAATAAATAAAAAAAGAACACCAAATATCTTAATTCAGTCGCATCCTTTAGCTATTATATCTTACTAAACCTTATATTATACAATTCTTATATCTTACTGAAAATTATATCAAATATTTTATATTTAAGTTATATATATATATATACTAGTTTAATCGCACGTGTAAGTTTGATTATTTAAAATTTAATGATTTTATCTTTTGCGAAGATTTTAATAAAGTATAAATATTCAAATCAATTTTCAAAAATCTTTCACACTTTAATATAATAATATAAATACAAACATATACTAATATATGTTTTACCAGTTCCAAGTGGATGATGGATCATCACATTTGCGTGTGCGTACCTCTTTCCCTTGTTGCCACAGGCTAAGAGAGACGCGTCAATTTGAACCATATTTATATTACGATTTTTTTTATATTTAAAATATTTTCTTATTTTTAGTGTCAAATCTTTACAAATTTATTGATTACATTCTATTACTTACTTAAAACATTTAAAAATCTGGAACTTCTTGATTTTTTCTTATACTAATAGTTTTATATTTATTTTTAGATTTTTCAAATCTTCTTAAAATCAAATTTAATTGATTTAGAATTCTTAAATTAATACAAAAAGTCGCAGTTGTCATTAATTTTGATGATTTTTAATAGGGAAAGGTTTTACCATAAATATATTTAATTAATTTTCAACTCTTGAATTAGAAAAAGATATTGAAATTCTGATGTCTTCTAATAAGGAAAAGTTTTACCATAAATATATTTAATTAATTTTAAAATTTTACATATTAGGAAAAAATAGTGAAAAGGACAATTTTGTCTAAAGCAAATTCTTTTAATGAAAGCAAAAAGTTAATTCACTTTTTTAAGGGTCTTTACACTTTTAATATTACTAGTCAATAGTACATGCTTTGCACGTGTACCTCATGTTATTTAATAATAAATATATGTTAACAGAAGAAATTATTGGATACATAATTCGAAATAGAAAAAAATTATGTAGTGTAAAATTTGTATAAATCTAAACACATAAAAAGAAAATGAAAGTAGCTAAACTTTCTTGATATGGATTTTGAAAGAATAGAAAATTTAGCACTCCTAACTATAAATAGAGTTGAAAGCGAAATTCTTATTTTTTTAAGAAAATTACACAGATATTAAAAAGAAATTGCAAATTAGAACTCTACATCCATTAATTATTATATTCAACTCTAATACATTGTCAAAGACAAATAAAGCTAATTAACATTTTAATTTTATTTAACCCCCTCCTACAAAAAAAAAGAAGATAGTGTGCTAATATATCACCTATCATAAGTTATTTTTACTGTAATTTCATGAGAATATATGTAAATAATTAATTGGGAATATCAAATTTCATATCGTTGATCCAAATAAAATTTTCATGAAAGAAATAGTAAAATTACTCTATCAACCTTAATAAAAAAGAATAATAATAAATCCGATCATAAGAGAAAAAGAAAAATACAAAATATTGATTACAATAATGGAAGTGATGTTTTCTGAATGTATTTTTAACTCTAATTTCATATATATATATATATATATATATATATATATATATATATGCGAACTTACTCAATTCTCTCATTTAAGATGTAGATATAGCCCTTATCTCATATCATTTTCGAGTACCCTTAGTTAAAGTAAAAAAAGTCAATAGAAGTCCAACAGAAGTAACAAAAGTACAAGAAATAACGGATAATAACAAAAATAATAAATAGTAATAAAATAAAAACGACAACAAAATAATATGATAATTGAGATATCAGAATAATACGATTAAATCTAACCTTTACACAAAAATTCCTCAAAGTCCGATCGAACATCCATCTACCACCTATAAACTACAAAAATATAATACAATATATTGAGATGACATAACGATATAGTTAAATCTAATTTTTATATAAAAAGTTTCTCAAAATCATCTTCCATGTATATTAAGAAGAAAAATTAAGTGAACAAAAACTATAACAAAACAGTACGATAAATGAGATATTAAAATAATATGATAAAATTAAACCTTTACACCACAAAAATTTAAAAGTTTGATCAAAGATTCATATATAATATAGGCTTGAAATTGATGAAATTACTATACACCACACCTTCAAAGCTCATCGAAAAAGTAGTTATAAGAGTATCTTCGCCACCAAAAAGCTCATCAAAGAAATAGATAAGAATATCTCCGCTATCAAAAGTTCCTACATCCGACAAAAATATAATAAAAATATCGTGACAATTGAATTGTAATTGTAATTATAATTAGCAATTATATCACATTGAATTCACAAAAGATTTAAGGAATTGACATATTTCAAAGGGAGTTCGGGTGTACAAAGAACGCTGAACAATTTACTTTAATAGAAATTTCATTTATTTAAGGTAAAATTTTAATTAATTTAAAAGTATTAAATATTATGATTTCTTGCATAGAATAAATAATCAAATCTAAAGAAATTATCAATAAAATTAATTGTGAATTTTTTTACATAGCGTGGGGGAATTTTTTGACCCCAGTTGTTATTCTCTTTTCCTCACGTAGACCATTTAGGATTTAATTTTGTTTACCCATTACAATATTTTTTTTTCAACTATTATTCTGTTTTCCTTTTTATCAATTATTATTCAATTTTTTCTATTTTTCTTACTTTGAAATTTTACAACTTACTTCTTTTAGGATTTTACTATATACTACTACTACAATCTCCTAAAAAGAAGAAAAAAAGGGACTCTAATTTAGTTGGTAACAAATAACTACAATTAGCTATAATTTTTATTAAGTTAAGAATTTTAAATATTAATATAATAATTAAACATCAATTAATTTTTTAAAAAAGTAAAAAAAATAATTTTGTCTATGGTAAATCCATTTAATGAAGGATAAAAAATACAAATCATATTTCAAAGAATCTTCACACTTTTAATATATTGTAGATGTAGATAAAAAATTTAATACATAAAATTTAGTGTATTTTAGTGTCATAAATATAAAAAATAATTAAATTCCTAAATAAAAGAGAAGATCATAATATTATCATGAGTGCAATCTTTATTGAGTGAATCTAATAAAATTATTAACATAAAATGGCTCATGAAAAGACTTGAATATATATATATAAAAGGATATGAGACGCCTACCTTTTCGATGTTGGTGTGCAGGTCAATGTGCAGTGCTCTACATGATTCCAGGAGGTAACGCCAGTAGCTGAGCCAAAACCCTCGCCATCCTCTTAGAAAGTTTCACCATGCTCTTTTGTCGGCTGGACTTGTAAAAACTACAATTCTAAGAAATTTTTCATAATGAAAATCTTTTTTCATGAAATTATTTTGAATCTCTTTCTATTACCCTTTAAATAAAATCACCTTGAAATTTTTTTTCTATTGGATTAAGATAATAATTTACATGAAGCAAAATTTAATACCATTATTATCCTTCATGGAAAATTGAACTCCAACAATAATTGAATTTGCAACTGTGTCAACTTAATTGAATTGCTTCATCCAATTCCTAGTTGGATACCATCGAACATACAGACTAGTACATATTAATTGAATTACAGGAAATAGAATTATAAATGGAATACAAATTAATTTAAAGAAGGTTTTCCATATAAGAGGTTTTCCATATAAATGCATAATTAGACTTCTTCTCATATATGACTTCTACAAATTAGACTTTCTCATATATTAATTGAATTAATAATAAATTAAGAAAAATGGTAAAAAGACGATTTTGTCTATTACGAATATTTTTAATGAAGGGCAAAAAGTTTAAATCTCTTTTCTAAGGGTTTTCGCACTTTTAATATATAGAGAGAAAGAGAGCGCTTAACTAATACTTGAATTCGAATAAATTAGAAAAAAAATAAAAATTGAGTTAGAGGACATATGAGAAAAGTTAATGAAAAAAATAAAGCTTTGGAAACAAATCAGTGAATAAGGAATGGAAGTTTAAGAATGGTAAACAAGTAATTTGACCTAAAACCAAAATATAAGTATTTATATTCAGCCTTTTCCATTTAAAGTACAGACAATATCTTACCTGTTATAAAACAAGAAAGATTAAAGAAGAAGAATAGAGAGTAATTCTTATTTTTCGTTCTTGAGGATGATTTACAATGTAGGAAACCCTTCTATTTATAGGAAAAATTTACTCCTAGTTTCTGACTAAAAGATAGATACTTTAAATACTGATAGATATCAACTACATCTTATTAGATCTTGATAGATCTTATATATATTCTTGATAGACATTCACTATAATGTAAATACATTTATAACACTCCCCCTTGAATGTCTAATTGATAATGTGCCTCGTTAAAATCTTACTAGAAAAAACCCAGTGGGAAAAAAATTTAGCGAAGGAGAAAGAGTACACATCGCTAATAATACGCATTTCGACTGCCTCATCAAAAACCTTACAAGGAAAACCTAGTGGGACAAAACCTTAAAAGGAAAAAAGAGTACAACGCGTATTTGCTCCCCTGATGAGAATATCATTGAACTTTTGCGTCCCGATCTTGTGCATCATCTTATTGAAAGTTGGAGTTGAAAGAGACTTGGTGAATAAATCAGTCATAATGCCACTTGAATAAATCTGTTGCATGTTAATATCATCATTCTTTTGTAGCTCAAAAACTTTGATGAAGTGTGCTTTTTTCTATCTCCTTTTATGAATCCTCCACTAAGATGTGCTATGCATACTACATTATCTCTGTATAAGATTGTGGATACATTGTCACATTTTAAGCC
>NC_061114.1:191519518-191586549 GCF_002878395.1 Capsicum annuum
AAGCATCAACATGGGTATGATCATATCACCACAATCAACCAAGCTTTCGTATTTTAAAGATTGATTCTTGAACTCCACGGACGAAAGGAACCCGTGGATGAACACTACGCATACCTTGGAAGGGAGGTTCTTGATGATTGATGGAGGAATTTCCTTGAAATTTGATCGTCAAGATTGATCGTGCAACCCTAGTTGTTTTTCTCCTATGGTGCTCTTGGATGATGAGCTTTGAGATGTTAATAGGATTTTAATGTGTTTAGAAGTTATATATTTCGTAGGGTTAAGTTTAGGGACGTGTAAGGAGTGTTAAAAGACTTAATTAACCTCAAAATAACTCAAAACGGAGTGTTTTTGGCATTGGAACTGACTTAGGCGGCGCCTAACCAATCGCCTATCCTTATTGTCTCTCACGAAAATGGGCATAACTTTTCGCTCGGGTATTGGATTAAGGCGAAATTGGTATCGTTGGAAAGCTAATTCAATTATCTATAATTTGGTGGGTATAAATATGAAGAAATACCACATTAACATCGAGTTATACTCATTCAAACATTACCCATGCAAAATCGAACACTAAAACTTGATGGATTCAAAAACTCTTAGTTTGTATTACCTTAAGTGACTCATATGAACATGCTTAATGTATCATAATCTATCTTATCGCTAGGATACACATTGTAAGTCATGCACTAAAATGCTACTCACAGCATAAGAGGTTTCATACGTAGGAAAAATGGTTTGTCTCCTAGCTTAGAAACATATGGGGTATTACAGATTTGATGAAGTGGCTACGATAGACTACTTTGTATATCTCCAAGATATGGCAGTATCCCCACATATGAACATATAACCTATTTGAGATCAAGATTTATGTGGGTTAATTAAATACCCAGCATCAGCATAATCAACAAGATCAAGACTGCAATCTTTAAAATATAATAAGTTCATGTGTTTGATCCCATTTCGATGTCTCCTAGTAGGAGCAGAATTATACCTTTCTAACAAATTAATCAAAAAGGCTATATGAGGCCTTGTAGTATTTATAAGATATATTTTGTCAAGTGACAATATTCAACATTTCACGTGTGACATCTTCAAGTGTATGAAGTGCAAATCAAATAAGTTTTCACTTAATAAGATGCACCCTCTCATGTCACTTGATAAATGTTTCTACGCCAGTATACTTCAATTAATGTAGAATTCAGATCCTCGTAATGTTTTACAATATTCCGCCAATATTGTATCAAATATATCATAGATTATTTCTTATTTTGTATTGGTTTACAATGTGACATAACATTTTATGATCTCATCACTTCATTATTTTCAGGTACCTGAACCTTTCATAAGGTTTCATGAGGTGTTATGTCGTAAGCTCTTCAAGAGCACATTGCCTTCTTATTATGATTATTTTCTTCTTATTTTTCAATGATTATTTCATTTAGAACTAATTAGTCTACCATGCTTCACACATGCATAGACATTGTCCTTTAGGGACACAAAATAGGAGCACGTGCAGCTTAAGCATGAGATGCTTTTGACATTTTACTTGAATTATCTTTTGAATGAGGATCTGATGATAATTCCTAACATATTTCATAGCTGCTTATAATCTCGCCCTTATGTTAGAAAAATTAACATGCATCCTCTATCTTCTTTGAGGAATCAATCTTTGTGCATCATGGTATATTCATTAATTGTATACCGCACATTAAAATTATTAGATGGAATAGTTGGTTCCTGAACTTGAACCAATTGAGAGGGAAGAAATAATCATAATTTATTGGTCTAATGCATACAAGTGTTACTGTATGCAACATATCATATTTCAGACCAACACAAGAAGTTTTTTTATTCTCATTAATAATGGTTTAGAGATTTATCGAAAGCATTCAATGCCGAACCATCATCATCAAGATGAATTGTCTTGATTATACAATCTAAAAATTATGCTCTTATCTCAATTTTATCGAGCAAATAACTTTATGAATGTCAAATGCAGGTTGACAATGAATGTACACGTGATTATCTTATTGATGCATCTTTTTAACATATCACATGATAGGTGAACGGGCCCTTATTCACCTTTTATACTTTTCAGATTTTAAGGGATCCAATTCCAAATTTAGTTGGTCCAATCAACTTGTCATGAGAACAAGCAATATTAAAAGTAATGAAGAATTTTCTAATTTCTTCAATAGATGTTCAATACTCAGTATGCACATCTTTGGGATGTCGCAATCGCTCATGTCAATTTATGAACTTTTATTCTAGCAAACTTCAAGTTTACCATGACATGTACCTTTTACTTTAGTAAATTCATATTTACTAATACATGAATAAATTTTAGATTCACTACTTTAGAAGAATATTTCAAAATAACTCTTCTTAATTTATTCAACCTCTTTCGGAGGTGAGTTGTGATACCATCACAATCAAGTGCATGTTTGTATTAAAACAATCAAAATCTACATTCCCTAGGAATAGAATATAATCATGCCTGAAGCCTATCAAATTTTGATAGTTTATAACCTCTTTCATGATATTGCTACTTCAGGAGTAAATAGAGGCATACATATAATGTAGAGAATTTTTCTCTTAACATATCTTTAATTATAATCCCAATAATTATGTGAAAATATCATCACTTGTCTTCTTTTAGACATATTATGCACTGCTACCGCATTCACTTCAAGAATGAAGCAAGTTGTCAACTTTCAGATTCATCATATATTGCTAACATATTTACTTCATGGAGCATATCAATGGCATATCGTGATTTTTCATCAAATATTGACTTAGCCATCATAATATAATCAATATGGTGCATTGAGATTCAAACTCAACGCCTTATCCATGTATAGGTGTCTTAGGCATAAATTGATGGGGCTGGAACCCAACATCTAATAATCATGGTGCATCAGGATTTTAACCCGATGTCTTATCTTTTTGGTGTGATAGAATTTGAATCCACCGTCTTATAACCAATGACATAATATATCAAATTGTACAACAAGATTCATCAACGAGCCTTTAAAAGCCTACCTTTTTTTTCTTTTAAGCAAAAATACATATTCGTAGATATCATAAATTAATAAACATCTTTACAGACAAACATATCAAAGAAATTATTACTTTTGATACTATGTGACTTTTGATACTTTGTGAATTACATAACTAATTCTATTATACCTGTGCATTATTAATTACATAACAAGTGTCATACAATACAAACCTTCGACTGTGAATGACTTTTGTCATGTAATATGACTCATTAAAGTTACAGATTTCATGAAGAATTGATAACAGATGCAAAAGACATCTGCTTCATCTTGATTTCTACAAGGCTTTTAACCACGGTATAATAAATATTAGAGACTCGTGTTGATAACGTATTATAAAACAAGAAAGAATAAAGAAGAAGAGTAGAGAGAATAGAGAGTAATTCTTATTTTTTGTTCTTGAGGATGATTTACAATGAAGGAATCCCTTCTATTTATAGGGGAAATTTACTCCTAGTTTCTGACTAAAAGACAGATACTTCAAATCCTGATAGATATCAACTAGATCTCAATATTATTAAATCTTGATAGGCATTCACTATAATGTAAATACATTTATAACATTATCCATTTTTATATAAAACCGTATTCTACTTTTTTACTTTAAAATTTTCAATATATTTAAAAATGAAAACTAATCTCCCATAATTTAAACCTCAAAGCTTATCGGGTATTACCCAAAATTGGGGCCCCAAGAAATTTTAGGCCTAAAATGGTTGCATCATCTACCTCCCGCTATGGCCGGTCCTGGAAAATTTATTGTAATTTTAATATAATTCCTTTTGAAAATCGATGATAAAATGTCAAGGGTCATTTGGTATGCGATATTAAAGTAAATAATCGCGGGATAAAATAATAATCCCGGAATAAATTTTTTAATCAGTTGGTTGTCAATATTCGGGATAATTTATCCCAGGACTAATAATTAGTCTCAAGATAAGTTATCCACACATATGGTGGTATTACTATCCCAACTTAATTTATCTTTGGTATAAAATTATAAAATGACAAAAATATCCTCAAACCTCCACACACTTTCATCTATTATCACAATGAATAACTCATTCGAAGGTACTATTTTGGTTTGTTATTTTCTAGCAGATCTTGTTGATGAAGTGGTAACCATAACACAATCTGTATACAATTTCCATGTACTAATATTTGTTAACTTGCAGTATGAGAAAGTATTAAAGTTCATCGCAAATGCCAAAAATGAAGGTGCAACCATTCTTTATGGTGGCGAACGGCCTCAGGTAAAAAAATCCTTCCTGGCAAAAGGATTAATGAGAGAATCTGAGTTCCTTCAAACTCTTTATTTCAATTTGCTCTGACTAATTGACGGTGACAGATCAGTCATCAACATGTCGGTGTTGATTGTGCTGGCTATTGATGATTTGTGTAAGAATTATTTTGGTGAATCCACCAGTGTTGCACTTGTTGATGATAAGGATAAACCTATTGTCACTCTTAACGATGTTGAGATCTACAAGCATAATAAAGAAGAACGAATAGCCAGAACTTGGGGAACCACTGCCCGAGGTCTACCTTATGCAGAGGAAGCAATAACTCATGCTGAAAACTGGCTAATTGGTGGTGATTTAGAATACACACAATATATTTTTACAAATATAAAAATAATTAAGTTCACTAAAGTGAGGGGTATTTTATGAAACAAACAATATATTTTTACAAATAATACACTACATATTATTTTTAGTGCCACAAATCAAACAACCACTAAAAAATAATATCAGGATAACTTATCTCAGCATAACAAATTCCGGCATAACTTATCCCAGCATAACTAATCTCGATATAATTTGTTTTCAAACCAAACAACCCCTAAATATAACATGGGATAAGAGGAAAGAAATGTCTTCAGAATAACCGATGAGGTGGATATGTTCCTTTCCATGCGACTTGAGTCTTTTATTTTTAAATATTACATTCAGTCTTCTATTTTGATTTTTCTGTAAGAAAAGTCAAGTTTGTTGTTTTAAAATAATATTTTTTTCAAAATTTCAAAACTGCCCTTTGATGACCTTAATCACTAATTCCTAATCCTAGGCTTGTGACACAAATTGATTTGATTTGTGACTATGGAATTTCTTTCAATGGGATGGGTAGGTTTTTAAATCGAAGAGAAAACAAAAAGGTTTCCATCCAAGAAATTCTTTATTTGCAAATAGATGTCAGAACACTTTTTACATTATTTATCTAGAAAGAACATATTTGACGAAATAGTTTTTCATTATAGTTTGGAAAACAAAAAGTTAATATAAAACTGAATAGTTTTACAGAAAAGCATTGTCTTACTTCATAAATATTTAAGTACATGCAAATTATTATTTGTAATATTTCAAACCACGGGTAGAGAAATCTCTACAATAGCCTGATGACTCATCTCTTTACAAGCAGGCTTAGTTGCTAGGTGTAGTCGACTTGAAAAGTTGAACATTGCATGAAGTAATTTTGGGGTGGGAATGACGAGGTGAGTGTTCGGTATTTGGTTTATATTTTCAATGTTTGATTTGTGAGTGTTGAAATTTTATTAAATTTAAATTCATATATTTCTTTGGACTATATGAAAATTCAAGAAAATAGTCCAAATAATATGACTTGTTATAAATGTATTTATATTATAGTGAATGTCTATCAAGATCTATAAAGATCTAGATGATTAGGAGCATTTTTCCCTATAAATAGAAGGATTTTGTTCATTGTATTCTCAATCTTATAATCTCTCATCCCTGAATAAAGAAGTCTCCTCTCTTCTTCTCTCTCTATTTATTCTTCTTGTTCTTATTTTATATTTCATAACACGTTATCAACACAAGACTCTGTCAAACAAGGTAAGATTATAAATCTAAAGGTAAGGTTAGTAATTTCTTATGTTATTTGTATTTTGCTACTAATGATATAATTATTGTTGGATTTGAGGAAAAATAATTGGTTTGAAACCATGCATTTATATTTTAAATTTATTCCTCAAGAATAATATTATTAAAAGTGGTGATAATATGTTGGGTTTAAGTCTCATCAATTTATGCCTAAGACACCTTTATATATGTAAGACGTTGAATTTGAATCTCAATGCACCATATTGATGGTATTATGATATCTAAGGAAAAATAATGTGTTTTTAATGAAAAGTAATGAAATATGTCCCATTGAATATGCTCCATTCCATGAAGTAAATATGGTAGCAATATATGATAAGTTTGAAATATGACAACTTACTTCAGTCTTGAAGTGTATGTGATAATAGTGAATAATATGTCCGAAAGAAGACAAGTGATTGAATGCACGAATATACGCATGGAGGGACAATATGATAATGATCATCAAAAGTGATGATATTTTTACACGCATATTATGGTCATAAGATATGTTAGATAAAAATTCTCTAGATCATATGTATGCCTCAATTTGCTCCTGAAGTAGCAATATCATAAAAGGGGTTATAAGCTGTCAATTTGATAGGCATAAGACACGATTATATTTCATTCCTGGGAATGAGAATTTTAATTGTTATAAGCATAGATTCATTCCCTGAGTGAATGTGATGATATTTAGTAAAGCTTATCAATGCAAACGCGCACTTGATTGTGATGGTATCACAACTCACCTCTGAAATTTATTCATGCAATATTAAATCTGAAATTTACTAAAGTAAGAAATACATGTCATGGTAAACTTGGAGTTTACTAGTATAAAAGTTTATAAATTGACATGAATGATTGCGACATCCTAAAGATGTGCATATTAAGTATTAAATACATATTGAAGAATTCAAAAATTCTTCATGAGCTTTTAATGTTTCTTGTTCTCATGATAAGTTGGTTGGACCAACTAACGTTGGGATTTTTGATCCCTTAAAATCTAAAAAGTATAAAGGATGAATATGGGCGCGTTCACCTATCATGTGATATGTTGAAAATATGCATCAATAAGATGATCACATGTACATTCATTGCTGTAGTTTGACATTGATAAAGTTGCTTGCTCAGTAAAATTTAGTTAAGTACATAACTTTCAAATTGTATAATCAAGGCAATTCATCTTGATGATAATGGTTTGGCATTGAATGCCTTTGATAAATAGCTAAATCATTGCTAATGAGAACAAAGTTTCATGTGTTGGTCTGAAGTATGATATGTTGCATACAATAGCACTTGTATGAATTAGACCAATAGATTATGTTATTTCTTCCCTCTTAATTAGTTCAAGGTCATGAACCAAATATTCTTTCTAAAATTTTTAATCTGTGGTATACGATTAATGTATATATCTTGATGCACAAAGATGGATTCCTTAATGAAATAGAGGATGTATGTTAGTTTTTCTAACATGAGCGGAAGATTGTAAGCAGCTATGAAATATGTTAGGAATTATCATCAGATCCTCATTCAAAAGATAATTCAAGTCAAATGTTGATAATATCTCATATTTAAGATGCAAGTACTCCTATTTTGTGTCCATAAAGGACATAGTCTATGCATGCGTGAAGCATGGTAGACCAATTGGTTCCAAATAAAATAATTGTAATATCCCATATTTTCCTAGCATAATTTAAGTTCCAATACATTAGTATTCATATATAAAATTTTTGAAACACTCATTACTTTTCAGTTTAGATCCTGCCATTGCATAGAAAATCCAATTATCTTTCTAACAATATAAAATTTGCCCAAATCCAATAACTGAATAAAAAGTTGTGGCGATTTTATGTTTCAGTCGGTAAACACCATTATTTTTATCACTAGTGCGTCGCGGAGCCAGTCTAAATGATAATTGTTAATTTTTAGTGTGACTCTGTGATATCATCACGTCGCGGAGAGCTTCCAATTTCCAATTGTCCAATTTCAATAAGGGACCGCGATATTGGCGTGTTGTGCCAAGGACCCAATTCACAATTGTCAGTTTTCAGTAAAGCAACGCGATTGTATTGCATCACACCACCATCCATATTCTCAATTGGCAATTTTTAGTGGCTTGACGCAATAGTGGCGCATCGCGCCAGGGGGCAAAATCGGAAAAATTCGATGAAAAATTAAAGTTTCATCCATGGTTAAAATAGTTTTTTTTCATCATTTTAATCCGCTCAGATATGGGATTTAATCTCTAAAAATGTCTTAAGCTTATTCATTAATAGCTTTTCCCCCAAATCAAATAATATTCTCTCTCAATCAAGAAAACCCTAGCTTCAAGAAATTGAGAACAATCCTCAAGAATTCACCAAGAACTTCAACGAAACTCATCAATTAAGGTATGTTAAATGTTCATCCATGGGTTCCTTTTACCTGTGGAATCCAAATATCCAATTTAAATTGCAAAATTATGATCTTTTCATGTTAGCTTGATTTTAAATTATGATTAAACCATGAATTTCCATGAATCTTGTTCTATACCATGCTTTAGCGAAATTGATGTCTATTACTACACTCCATATGTTTGAATATTATTGCCCACTGATTTAATTCATGATTTGTGATAATGGTGTTGAAGTTGTGCTTTACTATAAGTTTTAAACTAATTTTCCATGCTCTATATACACCATGCATATCAAGTGTTTGTTAGAATGCTTACAAGAATGAATATTTAATAAAAGCCTTCATGCTATGTCCTCAAAGCTTTAGTGTCATTTTTCTATTGTTGTTTTGAGTCCTAGGGGTATTGAATACCCAAAAACCATAGTTGTTTACTTAGTATTATATTGTATCTTCAAAATAACATCAGATTATATTATGAGCATTATCAAAATAGTCAGTTAAACTCAAAATAGTCTAGTATTTTTGTGTCTTTCAATTAATAGTAGCATTTAGCACGACCGAGTGTAGGGATGGAGACTTCCCCATCAGATAGGCAGAGTTGCTAGTAGAAGTCCCTAAATTCCAAAACTATGTATCCAGTGTAGGATATAAGAAGTCACCCATCAATTTAGGCTTGACTATCTCGCAGGGGTCACCCATCAGATTAGGCTTGACACCCTTTGTCCTTTGGGACAATATAGTATACCAGACTAGTGGATCCACATAGCTAGCGTTAGTACTCGTGGCATGGTATTAACACCCTTCTAACTGGGATTAGAGGTTGGACCCTAATTAGCTCAGATTGGGGCATGTCGGTTAGTGATAGCTCCCATAGTCTTAGTCCAATAATCAAATCATTAATTCAGTCTCAGTGTTGTTTGACCAAGGTGTACAACCATCAATCATTTCAGTATTTTAGTTTGCAGATTTTATTCAATTTATGTTATATGCTTGGTCATGCATCCCTAGTATCTACAGATTTCACGTACCTTCAGTATTTATAGACTTTCATGCATACACAGTATTTACAGATTTCATATATTTTCAGTATCCATAGATTTTATGCTCTTTATTCAGTACTCCATGTTTCACATGTATATTTAGACAGTTGTTATTCCTATTTACAAAACCATGCATGTCAACCTACCTCATTTATCATACCAGTACATTTAAAGTACTGACTGCATACCTTTCTTTTGCGCTATGATGTATTATATCATAGGTACTGATGCTTAGTTTCTGGACCGCGCTTAGACTTCTCAGACTCTCAGCAGTAGCAGTGGTGAGTCCTCATATTTTGATGGATTATTTTATTTCATGCATTCAGTCTAGTAGTTATTTAGAGTTAGTTGGGGCCTGTCCCATTAACTCATAGTTATTTAGTTTAGAGGCTTTCAGACACTACAGTCAGTTATTCAGTATTTAAACTTCAGTTGACACGTCAGTTAGTTATTTAGTTTACCTCATATTTCAGTATTTATTCAGAATCAGATAGTTATTTCTTTAGATTCATAATTTAGTATTTGTTTAAGTTATTAAAACCTTATGGTGTATCAGTTATTCTTCCACATTTATGGTTATGTTATTCAGTGCTCATAGCAGGTACCAACTCATGTATTAGCTTGTAGTCCCTTGTTACTGTAAGAACCGTGTGACACCTAGGGTGTACTCTCGAGGTATTATAAACTAGTATTAGAGCCTAAGGTTTTAACCTATCCTAGAAAGTCTGAAAGTCATATCAAGTAGAGTCTTGTGCATGGGTGCGTAGTGCACCACACTTATGGATGAGAGGCTACAAGGCATTTAGGAAAAGTTTCCCTTCTTTCAGTAATTATGTGCGAGTGATCATGAGCTCAAGTTAAAATCTCAGTCAAATCCATTTCTTCCTTCCATTTACAGAACATGCCTCCCAAGAAGAACAAGAAACTAGCAAGCACCCCAGCCTGTCTAGGCAGATTCTCTGGAAGAGCATGTCTTTCACGCAGAATTTAGGGCTACATTCACCACTCTAGCAAAGTCCATAGAAGCTTAGAATGAATAAACAGCTACTGTTCTAGCTAACCCAGTGTCCAATACTGCTGCAACAAGAATTTGGGACTTCACCCGAATGAATCCTCCTTCCTTCACGGGATCCAAGTCTGAAGAAGATCCACAGGAATTCTTAGATATGGTTCAAAAGATAACAGATGCTATGGGGGTAGAATCTAGTGAGAGTGCTGAGTTGGCTGCATATCAGTTACAGAATGTAGCCCATACTTGGTTTAAGCTGTGGAAAGTTGATAGGGGTGTTGATGCAGGGCTTGTAGAATGGGAAGAATTTACAATAACTTTCTTAGATAAATTCCTCCCATTAGAGCTGAGGGAGGCCAAGGTTTTAGAATTTATTAACTTGAGGCAGAGAAGCATGAGCGTGAAGGAGTATTCCCTCAAGTTTACTCAGTTAGCTATATATGCTCATCATGAGGTAGCTGACATCAGGTCCAAGATAAGTACGTTTGTGTTTGGCGTATCTCATAGTGTAGTTAAGAAGTGCAGGACTGCAATTCTGATTAAGGAGATGTACTTGTCTAGGTTGATGGTCCATGCTCAATAAATTGAGGAGCAGAATATTAAGGAGAAGGAGCGAGTAAACAAGAGAGATAGGACGGCTAGTTTTAATTTTATCTAGCCAAAGTCAGAAGGTGGTAACTGTCTTTAGTTTCATCAAAGGTCTTTAGCCTTAGCAACCTCTTCATCCAGTTCCCTCGTACCCAAATTCAGAAATGATAATCAGGATAGGCCAACAGGCTTTAAGTTATAAGGCAGTGTTAACAGTGCCCGTACAAACCCTCTATATATCAAAAATATGACAGACATCATCAGTGTGATGTGTTCTTTAGGTATGGCAATCCAAGTCATCAAATTCGAAAATGTTGGGTAATTGCTAAAAAATAGGGATTTGCGCTAACAGGACCAGTCCCATTAGTCGTCAGTTCCATCCAGTCACCCAACTCAGCAAGGTGCCGCTTCTAGTGCTACTAGTCATCAGCATCCGAATAGATTATATTCTCTTCAGTCCCTCCAAGATCAGGAAAATTCTCTTGATGTAGTTACTGGTACGTTACAGGTCTTTCACTTACATATTTATGATTTACTATCCCCCAGAGCTTCTCTTTATTTTATAACCCTTTATATAGCCATCAACTTCAAAGTCAGTCCCAAAACTCTAGCAGAGCCCTTTTCAGTGTCTACCCCAGTGGGTGTTTCCATTATAGCTAGGCAGGTATAAAAGAACTATCTGGTCACCATATCTTATAAAGTTACTTTAGTTGATCTCGTGGAGTTAGAGATGACGGGTTTTGACATCATTCTCACATGGAATGGCTCCACTCATGCTATGCCTTAGTTGATTGTCGAAATAGAATAGTTCATTTTTAGTTCCCAAATGAACCAGTTCTTGAATGGATGGATAGTACTAAAGCTCTCAGGGGTCAACTTGTTTCGTACCTTAGAGCTAGAAAGATGATAGCCAAGGCGCGTGTTTACCATTTTGTTCGATTCAAAGACTCAAATTCAAAGACTCCAACCCTTGAGTTAGTTTCGATAGTCACGGAATTTCTAGATGTGTTCCCTAAAGATCTTCTTAGAGTTCCTCCCAAAAGGGAAATTGACTTTGGAATAAACCTTTTTCTAGACACTCAGCCGATATCTATTCTTCCATATAAAATGGCTCCAGCTAAACTCAAAGAATTGAAAGAACACTTGAAGGATCTCCTAAATAAGGGATTCATCAGGCCCAGTGTCTCCCTGTGGGGCACACCAGTTCTATTTATATGTAAGAAATATGGTTCACTCAGAATGTGGATAGTCTACCATCAGTTGAACAAAGTCACAGTCACGAATAAATATCCACTTCCTAGAATCGATGATTTGTTTGATCAACTTCAGGGTGCCAACTACTTTTCCAAGATAAACCTTATATCAGGCTATCATCAGCTCAGAGTCAGAGAATGTGATATTTTAAAAACAACTTTCTGAACTCAGTATAGTCACTTTAAATTTCTAGTCATGTCCTTTGGTGTTACAAATATCCCAGAAACTTTCATGGACTTGATGAACCGAGTGTTCAAGTAGTACTTGGATAGGTTTATTATATTCTTCATTGAGGACATTCTTTTTTACTCCCGTAGTAAAATGATCATGCAGACCATCTCAGGATAGTATTGCAGACTCTTAAAGCCCATCAGTTGTTCACTAAATTTAGTAAGTGAGAATTTTGGCTAAGGTCAGTAGCATTTCTTGGCCATATTATTTATGGTGATAGAATTGGAGTTGATCCTCAAAAGACCAAAGTGGTGAGAAATTGGCCTAGACCCATCTCTCCATCAGATAGAAGGAGTTTATTAGGTTTGCCTGTCTATTACTGTTGGTTTGTCGAAGGGTTTTATTTTATTGCATCCCCCATATCCAGATTGACTCAGAAGAAAGTCAAGTTTCAGTGGTCAGATTCCTGTGAGAAGAGTTTACAGAAGTTGAAGATTCGACTCACCTCAACCCCAGTGTTGACCTTGCCAAATGGTTCAGATGGGTTTATTGTGTACTGTGATAAATCCAGGGTAGGTTTGGGTTGTGTTGTCATGCATAAACGAAAGGTCATAGCCTATGCCTCTAGACAGCTTAAGCCTCATGAGAAGAATTATCCGACTCATGATCTCAAGCTAGTAGCTGTAGTATTTGCCTTAAAGATTTAGAGGCATTACTTATATGGGGTGTATGTTGATGTGTTCGTAGATCACAAAATCCTTCAGTATGTGTTCTCCCAAAAATATTTGAATTTGCGTCAGAAAAGGTGGTTAGAGTATTGAAAGATTATGACATGAGTGTTCTGTATCATCCATTCAATGCCAATGTAGTGGTGGATACTCTTAGTAGATTGTTTATGGGTATTGTTGCTCATGTTGAGGATGGTAAGAAGAAGTTAACTCAGGAAGTCTATTAGCTTGCCTGACTAGGTGTCTGCTTAGTCGATTCAGCAGAAGAAAAAGGAAAAGGAAAAGCGGGATAGAGATCCCAGTCTAGTCAAGTTGAAAGAATCAATCAGAGATTAGAAATTAGAGGTTTTCTCCCAAAGAAGAGTGTCATGAACCAGCCCGAGGCCCTGGCCGCGACGGGCATCTCAAACCACACAGGCCCGAGATACCCCTACCACTCCCCAACCCACTAGTGATATTGTTCGCTCTGGGACCAGGCTGACACGGCTTTAAAATACGTCACTAGGGAGTAAAGGCTTTCTCACTTATATACCCAGCATTCCTCCTATGTTTTGTTGATGTGGGACTCCTTCCTAAGTTGGGGTGTCACATACACCCCCCTTACGAACTCACCGTCCTCGCTGAGGTTTGCCCCACCAAATGGGATTTGCGTACACCCAGGACTGAGGTTTGCCCCGCCTTATCAGGATTTACCTACACTCAGTTTGAACTCTGACCCACATCGATAGGGATGACACAGGAGCGGCTCTAATACCATTCTGTCATGACCCGGCCCGAGGCCCTGGCCGCGACGGGCATCCCGAACCACACAGGCCCGAGATACCTCTACCACTCCCTAAGTCACTAGTGATATTGTCTGCTCTGGGCCTAGGCCCGCACGGCTTTAAAATGCGTCACTAGGGAGTAAAGGCTTTCTCACTTATATACCCAGAATCCCTCCTTTGTTTTTCCGATGTGGGACTCCTTCCTAAGTTGAGGTGTCACAGAGAGATAGTGTGCCGTGTTGTCAAGGTTGGCTATGTATTACTGGTGTAGAAGACTTGAGGCAATGAATTCTTATAGAAGCACATGGTGCGCATTACCCTATTCTTCTAGGGGCACTAAGATGTACTGCGATTTATAGGAGATCTATTAGTGGAGTGGAATGAAGAAGGCTATTGCAGAGTTTGTAGCTAAGTGCTCTACATATTAGCAAGTTAAGATTAAGCACCAAAAGCCTAGTGGGTCCATGCAGGAGTTTAATATTCCAACATGGAAGTGGGAGGAAGTGGACATAGATTGTGTAACGAATTTTCCCCGTACCCATCATTAGTATGATTCTATTTGGGTTATCATAGCCAAGATGACCAAATTAGCTTATTTCATACCAGTCCGTACCTCTTATATAGCTGAGGACTACGCCAAACTCTTTATCAAAGAGTTTGTTAGGTTGCACGGTGTTCCCTTATCTATCATATCAGATAGAGGTTCCCAGTTTACCTCTCACTTTTGGAAAGCATTCCAAAATAGTCTTGGTACCCAAGTCCATCTCAGTATAACCTTTCACCCTCAGACAGTTGGTCAAGTAAAAAGGACCATTTAGACTTTTGAAGATATGTTGAGAGCATGCGTATTTGATTCTAAAGGTAGATGGTATTACCACTTGCCTTTAACCTAATTCGCATACAATAACAACTATTATTCCAATATCCAGGTGGCTTCGTTTGAAGCTCTTTATGGTAGGAGATGTAGATCTTCGATTGGTTGGTTTGAAGTAGGTGAGGCTGCAGTAGTAGAGACTGACTTAGTGTTTGATGCATTACAGATGGTTCAGTTGATCAGAGAAAGGCTTATAGTAGCCCAGAGCCGACAGAAATCATATGAAAATGTGAGGAGAAAAGATTTGGAGCTTCAGGTCGGTGATTTTTTTTACCTAAGGATCTCTCCCATGAAGGGAGTGAAGAGGTTCGACAATAAAGGAAAGCTCAGTCCCTGATATGTCTGTCTTTACAGGATTCTCAGTCATTTTAGAAAGGTAGCTTATCAGCTTGAGTTGCCTTCGGATCTAGCTTTATTACACCCAGTATTTCATGTCTCATTGTTGAAGAAGTGGATTGGTGATCCAACTGTAGTTTTTCCCCTATAAAGTGTAGATGTTCAGAACAGTCTTTCCTATGAGGAAGGTTCAATCGAAATTCTTGATAATCAAGTTCGCAGGCCAAGGAACAAAGAAGTTCCACTAGTCAAAGCTCTTTGGAAGAATCAATTCGTTGAGGGAGCCACTTGGGAAATGAAAGCAGATATGCGAACCAAGTACCCTTATCTTTTCTCCGCAAATTCAGATTTGGTTTAAGGTACTAATCTTCTTAATATTTTTCTCTATCATGCTCAGTTTCAATTGCACATAATGTTCATGTCAGTCGTGCATTTATAAATCAATTCATTCATTCATTCCATGCATTAGATATGCATATTTAGTGTTTAATCTTAGTCCATCAGTTTTCATTAGCTTAACCAGTCTCATTCGAGGATGAATAATCCCAAGGAGGAGATATTGTAATACCCCGTATTTTCCTAGCATAATTTAAGTCCCACTACATGAGTATTCATATATAAAATTTTTGAAATACTCATTATTTTTCAGTTTAGAGCCTGTCATTGCATAGGAAATTCAATTAGCTTTCCAACGATATAAAATTCACCCAAATACGATAACCGGGTAAGAAGTTATGGTGATTTTACGTTTCAGTCATTAAACACCATCATTTTTATCACTAACGCATCACGGAGCCAATCTAAATGACATTTTTCAATTTCCAGTGTGACTCCGCGATATCACCGCATCGTGGAGGACTTTCAATTTCCAATTATCCAATTCCAGTAAGGGACCGCGATATTAGTGTGTCATGCTAAGGACCCAATTCACAATTGTCAATTTTTAGTAAAGCAATGTGATTGTACCTCTTCGCGCCACTATCCATATTCCCAGTTGGCAATTTCCAGTGGCTTAACGCGATAGTGGCGCGTCGCGCCAGGGGCCAAAATTGAAAAAAATTGACAGAAAACTAAAGTTTCATCCAGGGTTAAAACAATCTTTTCCCATCATTTTAATATACCCAGATGTAGTGTTTAATCCCTAAAAACATCTTAAGCTTATTCATTAATAGCTTTTCCCCCAAATAAAAGAATATTCTCTCTCAATCAAGAAAACCCTAGCTTTAAGAAATTGAGAACAATCCTTAAGAATTCACTAAGAACTTCAAGAAAACTCATCAATTAAGGTACGTTAAATGTTCATCCATGGGTTCCTTTCTTCCATGGAGTTCAAATATCCGATTTAAATTGCAAAATTATGATCTTTTCATGTTAGCGTGATTTTAAATTATGATTAAACCATGAATTTCCATGAATCTTGTTCTATACCATGTTTTAGCGAAATTGATGTCTATTACTATACTCCATATGTTTGAATATTGCTGTCCACTAATTTAACTTATGATTTGTGATAATGGTATTGAAGTTGTGCTTTACTATAAGTTTTAAACTAATTTCCCATGCTCTATATACACCATGCATATCAAGTGTTTGTTAAAATGCTTATAAGAATGAATATTTAATAAAAGCCTTCATGTTATGTCCTCTAAGCTTTAGTGTCATTTTACTATTATTGTTTTAAGTATTGGGGGTATTGAGTACCTGAAAACCATAGTTGTTTACTTAGTATCATTTTAGTATCTTCAGAATAACATCTGATTATATTATGAGCATTATCAAAATAGTCAGTTAGACTCAGAATAGTCTAGTATTTTAGTGTATTTCAGTTAGGAGTAGGATTTAGGACCGAGCGAGTGTAGAGATGGCGGCTTCCCCTTCAGATAGGTAGAGTCTCTAGTAGCAGTCCCTAAACTCCAGAACTACGTATCCAGCATAGGATATGAGAAGTCACTCGTCAGTTCAGGCTTGACTATCTTGCAGGGGTCACCCATTAGATTAGGCTTAACCCCCTTCATCCTTCAAGACAATATAGTATACCAGACTAGTGGATCCACATACCCAGCGTTAGTACCCGTGGGATAGTATTAATACCCTTCTAACTGGAATTACAGGTTGACCCCGATTAGCTCAGATTGGGGCATATCGGTTAGATGATAGCTCCCATAGTCTCAGTCCAATAATCAGACTAGTAGTTCAGTCTCAGTATTGTTTGACCAGGGTGTACAAGCATTAGTTATTTTCGTATTTCAGTTTGCAGACTTTTATTCAGTTTATGTTATATGCTTGGTCATGCATCCACAGTATCTACAGATTTCACATACCTTCAATATTTACTGACTTTCATGCATACACAGTATATACAAATTTTTCATATTTTTAGTACCAATAGATTTTATGCTCTCTATTCAGTACTCCATGTTTCACATATATATTTAGACAGATGTTATTCCTGTTTAAGAAATCATGCATGTCAGCCAACCTCATTTAGCATACCAGTATATTCAAAGTACTGATCGCATACCTTTCTTTTGCTTTATGATGTATTATATCATAGGTGTTGACGCTCAATTTTCAAATCACGTTTAGACCTCTCATACTGTCAGCAGCAGCAGTGGTGATTTCTCATATTTTGAGGATAGATTATTTTATTTCATGCTTTTAGTCTAGTAGTTAGTTGGGGCCTATCCCATCAACTCACAGTTATTTAGTTTAGAGGCTTCTAGACACTACAGTCAGTTATTCAGTATTCAAACTTCAGTTGACGTGTCAGTTAGTTATTTAGTTTATCTCAGATTTCAGTATTTATCTGACTCAGATAATTATTTCCTTAGATTCATAATTTAGTATTTGTTTCAGTTATTAAAACCTTATGATGTATCAATTATTTTTTTGCATTTATGGTTATGTCATTCAGTGTTCACAGCAGGTACCAGCTCATGGGTTAGCTAGTGGTCCCTCGGGACTGTAAGCACCGTGTGACGCCCAAGGTGTACTCTCGGGGCATTACAAACATCATTAAAAGGATAAGGAGGAAACAATCATAATAAGAGGACAATGTGCTCTTGAAGATCCTACGACATAACACTTCATGAAACCTTATGAGAGGTTCAGCTACCTGAAAATAATGACGTAATGAGATCTGAAAATGTTATGTCACACTGTGAACTAATACGAAATGATATATCATCAGTATATTTGATACAATATTGGTACAATATTGTGAAAGATTACGAGGATCTAAATTTTATGTTTATTTTAGCATACTGATATAGAAACATTTATCAAGTGACATGAAAGGGTGCATCTTGGTAAGTGAAAACTTATTTGATTTGCATTCCACACACTTGAAGACGTCACTCATGAAATGTTGAATATTGTCACTTGACATAATATATATTACAAATACTACAAGGTCTAATATAACCTTTTTAATTAATTTGTTATCAAGGTATAATTTTTCTCCTACTAGGATATATTGAAATGTGATCAAACACATGATCTTATATTATTCTAAAGATTGCTTTCTCGATCTTATTGATTATGTTGATGCTGGGTATTTAACTAACCCACATATTAAACAGGCTATGTGTTCATATGTGGGGATACTGCCATATCTTGAATATATACAAAGCAGTCTATCATAGCTACATCATCAAATCATGCTGAAATAGTAGCTATTCATGAAGCAAGCTGAGAATGTGTATGATTGAGGTCCATGATACATCTCATTCGAGAAAAATGTGGTTTGTAATGTGACAATGTACCCATAATTTATACAGATATAAAGCAACATGCATAGCACATCTTAATGGAGGATTCATAAAATGAGATAGAACGAAGCAAACTTCATCAAAGTTTTTCTATATACATGATCTACAAAAGAATAGTGATATTAACGTACAATAGATTCGTTCAAGTGATAATGTAATTGATTTATTAACCAAGTCTCCTCCAATTACAACTTTCAAGAAGATGGTGCACAAGATCGGGATGCAAAAGTTCATTGATGTTCTCATCAAAGGGAGAAAATATGTGTTGTACTCTTTTTTCCTTTCAAGCTTTTGTCCTACTGGGTTTTTCTTGTAAGGTTTTTAATGAGGTGGCCGAAATGTGTATTCTTAAAATATGTACTCTTTTTTCTTTACTAGATTTTTTCCCACTGGGTTTTTTCTAGTAAGGTTTTAACGAGGCACTAGATATCAATTTGACATTCAAGAGGGAGTGTTATAAATTTATTTGCATTATAGTTAATTCCCATCAAGAACTAATAAGATCTATCAACATCTAGATGATATCTATCAGGATTTGAAGTATCTCTCTCTTTTAGTCAGAAACTAGGAGTATTTTCCCCTATAAATAGAGGGGTTTTATTCACTGTATTCTCAAACTTATAATCTCTCATCCCTCAATAAATAAGTCTTCTCTCTTTTTCTTATCTCTCTCTATTTAAGCTGCAAGTGCTACTATTTTGTGTCCATGAAGGACAAAGTCTATGCATACGTGAAACGTGGTAGACCAATTGGTTCCAAATAAAATAATCCTTAAAAAGCATAAGGAACAAACAATCTTAATAAGAAGGTCATGTGCTCTTGAAGAGCTTATGAAATAACACTTCATGAAACCTTATGAGGGGTTCAGGTACCTGAAAATGATGTGATAAAATCTTAAAATGCTATGTCACACTGTGAACTAATACGAAATGATATATCATCAGTATCTTTGACACAATGTTGCTGCAATAATGTAAAAGATTACGAGCATCTAAATTCTACATTTATTTAAGCATGCTGACATAGAAACATTTAGTAAGTGACATAAAAGGGTGCATATTAGTAAGTTAAAACTTATTTGATTTGCATTCTGCATACTTGAAGACGTCACACATGAAATATTGAATATTGTCAATTGATAACATATATCTTGCAAATACTACAAGGTCTGATATAGCCTTTTCAATTAATTTGTTATCAGGGTATAGTTTTCTAATACTAGGAGACATCAAAATGGGATCAAACACATGATCTTATATTATTCTAAAGATTCCAGTATCGATCTTATTGATTATGCTGATGTTGGGTATTTAATTAACCCATATATCAAACAGGCTATGTGTTTATATGTGGGGATACTGTCATATCTTAGATATATATAAAGTAGTCTATTGTAGCCACTTCATCGAATCATGCTGAGATAATAACTATTCATGAAACAAGACGAGAATGTATATGATTGAGGTCTAAGATACATTTCATTCGAGAAAAATATGGTTTGAAATATGATAATGTACCCACAATTTTATACAGAGATAAAGCAACATGCATATCACATCTTAATGGAGGATTCATAAAAGGAGATAGAACAAAGTACACTTCATCCAAGTTTTTCTATACACATGATCTACATAAGAATAGTGATAGTAACGTGCAGCAGATTCGTTCAAGTAATAATGTAATTGATTTATTAACCAAGTCTCCTCCAATTGCAATTTTTAAGATGATGGTGCACAATATCAGGATGAAAAAGTTCATTGATATTCTTATTAGGGGAGAAAATACGCATTATACTCTTTTTCCCTTTCAAGTTTTTGTCCCACTGGGTTTTTCTTTTAAGGTTTTTAATGAGGCATCCGAAATGCGTATTATTAAAAATGTGTACTCTTTTTTCTTCACTAGATTTTTTCCCACTGGATTATTTTCTAGAAAGGTTTTAACGAGGCACATTATTTATCAATTAGACATTCAAGTGGGAGTGTTATAAATGTATTTACATTATAGTGAATGTCTATCAATATCTAATAAGATCTATCAAGATCTAGATAATATCTATCAGGATTTGAAATATTTGTCTTTAAGTCAGAAACTAGGAGTATTTTCCCCTATAAATAGAGGGGTTTTGTTCAATGTATTCTCAATATTATAACCTTCCATCCCTCAATAAAGAAGTCTCCTCTCTTATCTCTCTATTTATTTTTGTTGTTCTTATTTCATATTTCATGAAATACTCCTAGTTTTTAACTAAAAAACAAATTCTTCAAATCCTGATAGATATTGACTAGATCTTGATAGGCATTTACTATAATATAAATAAATTTATAACCTTCACTAGATAGATAATGTGCCTCATTAAAACCTTACTAGAAAAAATCCAGTGAAAAAAAATCTAGTAAAGAAAAAAGAGTACACATCTCTAACAATACGCATATAGGTTGCCTCATTAAAACCTTACAAGGAAAACCCAGTGAGACAAAACCTTGAATAGGAAAAAGATTATAATTCATATTTGCTCCCCCTGATGAGAAAATCAATGAACCTTTGTATTTCGATCTTGTGCACCATCTTCTTGAAAGTTGCAGTTGAAAGAGACTTGGTGAATAAATCAGCCACATTGTCACTTGAGCAAATCTGTTGTACATTAATATCACCATTCTTTTGGAGCTCATGTGTGTAGAAGAGCTTTGGTGAAATGTGCTTCGTTCTATATCCTTTTATGCATCCTTCCTTAAGTTGTGCTATCCATGCTACATTCTCTTCATATAAAATCGTAGGTACTTTGTCACATTTCAAACCATAATTTTGTCGAATGATTTTTATTATGGACTTCAACCACACATACTCTAGGCTTGCTTCATGAATAGCTATTATCTCAGCATGTTCAATCAAGTGGCTATGATAAACTGCTTTGTATATCTCCATGATATGAAAGTACCACCACATATGAACACATAGCCTGTTTGAGACCGAACTTTATATAAGTCAAATAAGTATCCAACATCAGCATGACCGATAAGATCGGGACTGTAATCTTTAGAATAAAATAAGTTCATGTCTTTTATCCTATTTTGATGTCTCCTTGTAGGAGCAGGAATATACTTTGTTAACAAATTGACTGAAAAGGCTATATCATGCCTTGTAGTATTTGCAAGATAAATTAGTGCACCACTTGCACTAAGATATGGTACTTCATATTTCTCATTTCAACAAATAATCTATTAATTTTGAAAACTCTCCAACAGTTTCAACAATATTCAGACCATTAATTTATCCCTTACAAGGATAATAAATAAGTTTCCCAAAAACTTTATATGTTTCAGGCATTTTGAATCCTTTAGAGATTTCATATGAATTTTTGTCAAGTGATAATATTCAGCGTATCATGTGCGACATATTCAAGTGTTTGGATTGCAAGTCAAATAAGTTTTACACTTATCAAAATGCATTATTTTATGTCACTTAATAAATATTTCTACGCCGGCATACTTAAACTAACATAGAATTTAGATCATCATAATCTTTCATAATATTGCGCTAATATTGTATCAAAGATATTGTTGATATATCATGTCATATCGATTTACAGTGTGACATAACATTTTTTAAGCTCTCATCACTTCATTGTTTTCAGGTACCTAAACCTCTTATAAGATTTCATGAAGTGTTATGTCGTAGGCTCTTTAAGAGTACATTGCCTTCTTATTATGATTATTTACTCCTTATCCTTTTCAATAATTATTTCATTTGGAACTGATTGGTCTATCACGTGTCATGTATGTGTAGACATTGTCCTTGAGGAACACAAAATAGGAGAACTTGCAGCTTAAATATGAAATGTTTTCGGTAGTTAACTTGAATTATCTTTTAAAATTATGAGGATCTAATAATAATTCCTAACATATTTCATAGTTACTTATAATCCCTCCCTTATGCTAGGAAAACTAATATGCGTCCTTCACCTTCTTTGAGGAATCCATCTTTGTGCATCATAGTATATTCATTAATGGTATACTGCACATCAAAACTATTAAATAGATAACATATGGTTCCTGACTAAGAACTAACTTTTGAGGGGAAATTAATCATAATTTATTGGTTTGATGCATACAAGTACTTTTGTATATAATAGATCATATTTCAAACCAACACATGAAGCTTTGTTCTCATTAGCAATGGTTCAACTATTTATCAAAGGTATTCAATGTCAAACCATTACCATCAAGATGAATTATCTTGATTACACAATCTGAAAATTATGCTCTTATCTTAATTTTACTGAGCAAGCAACTTAGTGAATGTCAAACTGCAGGTTGACAATAAACGCACATGTGATCATCTTATATTGATGTATCTTAATAGATCACATGACAGGTGAACGGGCCTATATTCACCGTCTATACTTTTCAGATTTTGAGGCATCAAATCCTAACATTAGTTGTCCTAACCAACTTATCATGAGAACAAGCAACATTAAAAGTTCATGAAGAATTTTTTAATTCTTCAATATATGTTTAATACTCACTATGCATATCTTTGGGATGTCGCAATTATTCATGTCAACTTATGATCTTTTATACTAGCAAAATCCAAGTTTACAATAACATGTGCCTTTTGCTTTTGTAAATTTCAGGTTTACTATTACATAAATAAATTTCAGATTTACGATTCTAGAAGTAAATTTCAAAATAACTCTTCTCAGCTCTTCTGCCTCATTCGGAGGTGAATTGTGATACCATCACAATCAAGTGCACATTTGAATTAATAAGCTTCATAAAATATTATCACATTCACCCCAGGGAATGGATCTGCACTTATAATAATCAAAATTCTCATTTCTCGGGAATGGAATATAATTGTGACTTAAGCCTATCAAATAATGATCGCTTATAACCTCTTTCATAATATTGTTACTTCAGGAGCAAATCGAGGTATACATATAATGTCAAGAATTTTGCTCTAACATATCTTATAATCATAATAAGCGTATGAAAATATTATCACTTTTGATAATAATTATCATATTGTCCCACCACGCTTATATTCGTATTAGTATATTCAATCACTTGCCTCTTTTAGACATATTATGCATTTCTACCACATTCACCTCAGTGAATAGAGCATATTCAATGGGACATGTCTCATGACTTTCCATCAAATCTATTATTTTGCCTTAGCCATCATAATATCATCAATATGGTGCATTGAGATTCAAACTCAACGTCTTATCCATATTAAAGTGACTTAGACATAAATCAATGGGACTTTAACCCAATATATTATCATCCCTTTTGATAATATTAATCTTGCGGAATAAATTTAAAACAAAAATGGTTCCAAACCATCCTCAAATCCAACAATAATTATATTATTGGTAGCAAAAGATAGATAACATAAGGAATTACTAACCTTAAAATTACCTTTAGATTTATAATCTCATCTTTTTTGGCCTAATATATGGATAATTTTTAAAGTAAGCTATCCAATTGTGAAGATATTTTCTTGATTGATTCTGGCACTACACATACGATATTCAAAGAAAAGAAATATTTCTCTCATTTAAAAATAGGCAAGATTAATGTTACTACAATTTTTGGTAGTACTAATTTGATTGAAGGGTTCGGAAAAGTCATTATAATCTTTCCCAAGGGAACTAAACTTATCTTAAATAATGCTATGTTTTCTCCTAAGTCTCAGAAAAACTTGATGAGTTTTCAAGATATCCGTGAAAATGATTATCATATCAAGACAATTGATTAAATGAATCTTGATTATCTTGGTATCACCAAGAATGTCTCTCGGCAGACATGTGTTATAGAAAAGTTTTCTGCTTTATCTTCTAGCCTTTATTGGATAAAGATTTGTACAATTGAGGCACATTCTATAGTAAACCGAAATTTTACTAACTTCAATACTTTCGTACTTTGGCATGACCACTTGGGACACCCTAGATATATAATGATGAGACGAATCATAGAAAATTCAAATGGGCATCCATTAAAGAACTTGAAGGTTCTTTCAAATGATGAATTTTCATGCAATGCTTGTTATCAAGGCAAGCAGATTGTGAGGCTATCGCCATCAAAAGTTGGGATTAAGTCTCCCACATTCTTAGAATGCATACATGGGGACATTTGTGAATCCATTCACCCACCTAGTGGGTTGTGTAGATACTTTATGGTCCTACTAGATGTTTCATCTAGATGGTCTCATGTGTGCCTATTGTCATCTCACAACTTGGAATTTGTAAAATTATTGGCACAAATAATATGATTACGGGCACAGTTTCCTGATAACCAAATTAAGTTTATTCACCTTGATGATGCTGTAAAATTTCATCCCAAGCATTTAATGACTATTTCTTATTGATTGGAATAAGAGTGGATCATCCTGTATCCCATGTTCACACTAAAAATGACCTTGCCGAGTCATTAATTAAACATCTGCAGTTGATAGAAAGACCATTGCTTATGAAAACTAAGTTGCCCACTTTTGTTTGGGGTTATGAAATTTTGCATACTACAACACTTGTTCATATTAGACCGATAAATTATCATAAATTTTCTCCATTGCAATTGATTTTGAGTCAAGAGCCTAATATATCTCATTTGAGAATTTTTGGGTGCGGTTTATATGTGCCTATAGCACCACTAAATTGCACCAAGATGGGCCCCCATAGAAGGTTAGGAATTTATGTTGGGTTTGAATCACCCTCCATTATTTGCTATCTGAACCACTAATGGACGATATGTTCACTGCTCAATTTGTAGATTGTCAGTTTGATGAGATAGTTTTTTCAAAATTAGGGGGAGAAAATAGTGACATTAAAAGAGAAATTTTGTGGAAAAATCCATCACTATTTTATCTTGATCCACGTGCTTCTATTTGTGAGAAAGAAGTACAAAAGATTATTCATCTACAAAAAATTACAAATCAAATACTGGATGCATTTATAGATTTGAAAAGGATCACTAAATCACATATTCCTGTAAAGAATGTCTCAATTTGAATTGATGTCCCTAAAGGATCATCCACTTGTGTCATAGCTAATGAATCTAAAGCACGCTTAAAGCGTGGAAGACCATTAGGTTCTATGGATCGAAATCCTAGAAAAATAAAAAAAGTGGACAAGATGACACTACGAAAGAACCTAATATGGAAGTTCAAGATTTGAGTAATGTTAATATTCTTGAAGGAATTAATGAGCCTGAGACTCAAGAAAATAAGGAACTATCCATAAATTCAAGTGATGTTGAAACTAATTTGAGTTGATCTAAAATAGAAGTGGATTATGTCATTGCATGTAATGTTGCAACAAAAATTATGCAAGATAGTGAGGATCTTAAACCACGATTTGTCACAAAATATTGACAAAGAAATGACTGGCTAAAATGACAAGAAGCAATTCAATCTGAATTGAATTCACTTGACAAACATGAAGTTTTTCGACCTATAGCTCAAACACCCAATGGTGTTAATCTTGTTGTCAATAAATGGGTCTTTATGCAAAAAAAGAAATAAGAAAAATGAAATACAAAGGTATAAATCACACCTTGTTGCATAAGGATTCTCACAACGGCCTGGTGTCGATTATGATGAGACATATTCACCAGTTATGGACACAATAACATTGTGTTATCTTATTAGTTTCATTGTCCATGAGAGACTTGAAAGGCATTTGATGGATGTGGTAACAACCTATCTATATAGATCACTTGATAATGAGATATTTATGAAAATTACCGAAGGATTTAAAATGTCAAAAGCATATAGTTCAAAGCCTCGTGAAATATATTCCATTAGATTGCAAAGATCATTGTATGGTTTGAAGCAATCTGGACGCATGTGGTATAACCGTCTTAGTTAATATTTATCTAAGGAAGGCTATACGAATGATAAAATTTGCCCATGTGTTTTCATAAGGAAAACAACATCGGAGTTTGTTATACTTGTTGTCTATGTAGATGACATAAACCTTATTGGAATGCCAATAGAGCTTCAAAAGGCAATAGATTACCTAAAGAAAGAATTTGAAATGAAAGATCACGAAAAGACAAAGTTATGGCTAGGTTTTCAAATTAAGAATTTGATAAATGGTATCTTTGTCCATCAATCTGCCTACATAGAAAAGGTGTTGAAATGATTCTATATGGATGAAGCACATCCATTAAGTACTCCGATGTTTATTCGATCACTTGATGTGAATAAGGATTCATTCCAACCTCAAGAAAAAAATGAGGAACTCCTTGTTCTTGAAAGACCAAATCTTAGTGTAATTGGTGCACTAATGTAACTTGCAAATACTACAAGGCCCGGATAGTCTTTTAAGTTAATTTGTTAGCAAGGTATAGTTCTGCTCCTACTAGGAGGCATTGGAATTGGATCAAACATATATTACGATATCTAAAAGGGACTATCGATATGGGCTTATTTTATTCTAAAGATTGCAGTTCTGATTTTATTGGTTATGCTGATGCTAGGTATATGACCCACATAAAGATCAGTCTTAAACAATCTATGTGGGGTACTTCCATATCTTAGAGATCTACAAAGTAGTCTATCGTAGACACTTTATCAAACCATGCTGAGATTATAGCTATTCATGAAGCAAGTCGAGAGTGTGTGTGGTTGAGGTCCATGATACATCTTATTTGAGAAAAATATGGCTTGAAATGTGATAAAGTACCTATAATTTTATATGAAGATAATGCAGTATGCATAGTATAACTTAAAGGAGGATTCATAAAAGGAGATAGAATAAAGTACATTTCACCAAAGCTCTTCTATACACATGAGCTCCAAAAGAATGGTGATATTGACGTACAACAGATTTGTTCAAGTGAAAATGTGGCTAATTTATTCACCAAGTCTCTTCCAACTGCAACTTTCATGAATATGGTGCACAAGATCAAAACGCAAATATTAAAGGATGTTCTTATTAGGGAGAGTTAATACACATTGTACTCTATTTCCCTTATGAGGTTTTGTCCCACTGGGTTTTCCTTGTAATGTTTTTAATGAGGTAGCCTATATATGTATTTTTAGACATTCAAGGGGTAATTTTATGATATTAATATCAATTATAGTGAATGTGTATCAAGATCTATCAAGATCTACTTGATGTCTATTAGGATTTAAAGTATCTGACTTTTACTCAGAAACTAGGATTAAATTTCCCCTATAAATAGAAGGGCTTCCTTCATTCTAAATCATTCCTCAAGAGAAATAAGAATTACTATCTATACTCTCTCTACTCTTCTTCTTTATTCTTAGTTATTTTATAACATGACTAATATAATTGGGTTAATCATCTAATCTCAAATACATGGGGTTAATTTAATGTGAGGTGGCAATCTAAGTTAAATGAAATGAGCCACTAAAAACATGACATATGTCAATCTTATGTGGCAATCCAAGTTAAATGAAATGAGCCACTAAAAGCATAACATGTGTCGATATTATGTGGTAATCTAAGTTAAATAAAATGAGCCACTAAAATCATGCCACGTGTGCAGGTGATATGTTCTAGCAATCAGACTAGAACTTTTCACCAAAAGAATGTGATTGGCCAATTTCAAACCAACCAATCAAATCACACAATTTTCTTGCCCCTCCAAATATAAATAGGGGTCCTCTTAACTCACAAATGAGAGGATTTTTTAGAAACAAAAAGCAAGAAGAGAGCTCGTGGATCCAAAACCATAATTTCTCTACAAATTACAAGTTTCAAACAATCAAGCTCAAGATCAAGTTTAAGATCAAGAACGACGAAACTCTTGTTCAAGATCAAGTTACTTATTCATCATTCGTGGCAATCATCCAAGTGTTTGTGATGAACTAATATCCAAATTTAAGTCCGAAGAAGAAGATTCAAGATCAAGATGCTCAAGCCCTTGAATACAAATCAAGTTCAAGTCCATGTTCATATTACTTTAAAGAATCGAAGGATTATCTTAGAGATTGTAACACTTACTACATTCAAAATCAAATATTACATTTTGTTACTTCAATTTTTCCGTCTCGATTATTGTTTTCTTAACTTAGAAAAATTTATCGTCTACACATTTTGGCATACCCAGTGGGACATTTTCTACCTCTCATCTTTTCATATTAATCATCCTATTTAAGAATACTGAAATGGAATCCAAGAAGTTTTACTCCAAATCTATTGTTGCTAAGGCTACTGACTCCAAGTTTTCTGCGAAAGTGGATAACATACTTGATTCTACCATGGAAAGTGTGGGTCCCATTACTAGGAAAAAAGCAAACTTACTAGGACAACAAACACTTGAAGTGTCATCCATATCAGCTTCTGCATTTGATCTTCAGTCTTCAAAGGGGACAAGATTTTTTCCCAATGAGTTGGAAGAAGGGGAGAATATCACTAATATCGTTGAGAAGACTTTAGCTTGACTTAAAGACTAAGGACCACACCATGCATGAAGATGATCATGCTTTGATCACTAAGTCTGCTCCAATTACTCCGCGTGAACTATATTACTCAAATTTAGTTTAAGGGAAAATCCATGCTTTAATCTTTCATCTTCAGTGGCTATCCAAGTAATGGTGACTAACACCTCAACTATGGAAGAACAACTTGAAAGTTTAACTATGGTAATTAAAGGCCTAGAAAAATATGTGCAAGATCAGGATAATCAAATTGTCAAGTTGATAGATAGACTTAAAAGTGTTATGGAAGGAGGCCCAAGTGAAGCATCTGGAAAGCATCTGATGGAACAAGACAAAGGAGAATCATCTGCAAAGCAAAGGAATGTTGTTTATGAACTACAAGTATCTATTGAGGGGTTAATCCCAATTCACCAACTGAAGGACTTTATTGTGGCAACTATTTAAGACAAGTACGATATTGCTTCCAAACCATCTCTCACATATGCTAAACCATATACTTCAAGAATTGATGGATTAAAGATGCCTACAAGTTATCAACCTCTAAAATTTCAACAATTTGATGGTAAAGGAAACCCAAAGCTATATGTTGCACACATTGTTGAAACCTGCAACAATGTTGGAACTTATGGAGATTATCTTGTTAAATAGTTTGTGTGCTCTTTATAAGGAAATGTATTTGATTGGTATACTGACCTCGAGTCTGGTTCTATTAATAGTTGGGAACAACTCGAACATAAATTTCTTAATCATTTCTATAGCACAAGACATATTGTAAGTATGGTTAAACTTACTAATATGTTCCAACAAGAAGATAAACGCATCATTGAGCTCATTAATCGATAGAGGAATGCGAGTCTTACTTGTAAAGACAGACTTAGTAAGGCTTCTGGGATAGAAATGTGTATTCAAGGGATGCATTGGGGACTTCATTACATCCTGCAGGGAAAAACTTGTCACACGCGCTCATGATATGGATTTAAGCATGCCTCAACTATAAACCCAAGTACCACATGTTTACGAGCCTCAAAAAGGAAAAGATAAACTAGAATTGAAAAAAGGGAGCAAGTTTGTGCCAAAATCTAAAAGTAAAGAGGCGGTCAATGTTAATGCCGCACCATTGAGGGTCACCATAAAGCTAGGTAAAAAGTAAAGTATGAAAACCAGATCTTTCCAAAATAATGCGATAAAGAAGTTGACTTTAAAGGAGATGCAAGCAAAAGAGTATCCATTCTTGGACTCAGATGTCCCAACAATTTTTGAAGAACTCCTTTAATATAAATTCTTTAACTTACCTGAAATGAAGTGTCCAGATGAAGCCGGAAGGAATAGTGATCCAAACTACTATAAATATGATCGGTTGTTGGGTCATCCCATAGAAAGTTTTTTATCTTTAAGAAAAAGGTCATGGACTTGGCCTGCGAAGGAAAGATATTGCTTGAAGATGAGAAGGAAAGTTCAAATCAAGTATCGATCACTTTTGGTTCACCGGATCCCATATTTCTTTGCAACTTTGTTGAAGTGTATGAATGTGATGATGTCCTAATTACAACCCCTAAAAAGATGATTAAATTTAGCAACTTTGAACCCATCGATGTTAGTAGGCCATTGCCTCTTCCTATGATGAATGAAGTAATAGTGAAAAAGGAATCATTAGAAGAAAGTCAACCCCTTATTGAGCATAATAATGATGAAGGATGGATCCTGGTGACTCGACGGAGATGTTACAAGATGAGCTCATGAAAGAAGCCGAGCAAACAAGTGACAAGAAAAGGTGGTCAAAAGACCCCAAAAGAAAATGTCGAAGACAAATGTGAGAAAGATGAAAATTGAGAAGCATTATCGTCCAAAGCCCTGTTACCCAGTGACATTGGAGAAATTTTTGCCGAGTTGGTTTCGTGAAGAAATATCTTATATTGGCATCAAGGCCTCATGTTGCAATATTGATAAAGAAGAGACAACAACGGGAGACTCATCATTGCCTTTACTCCTTTTAGATAAAGAACCTGTTAAGCCTCTTTCTGAAGAAGTAAACACTTGTGATGCAAAGATCACACTCACTGATGATGACCTCTTGTTGGGTAAGACATCACACAATCATCCTTCGTATATGGTTGGCTATGTACGCAAGAACAAAGTGAAAAGAATTATGATTGATAATGGTTCTGGTGTTAATATTCTCCCAATTCACACTGTGAAAAAGCTTGGAATCTCGATGGATGAATTGTTTGAATGTAGTTTTATGATTCAGGGATTTAATCAAGGGGGGCAAAGAGCCATAGGTTCTATCAAACTGGAAGTCAGCATGGGAGATATGAGTTCAAACGTATTAATGTATGTGATTGACACAAAGAACTCATATAACATCTTATTAGGAAGGACATGGATACATGATAATAAAGTAATCATGTCCACTTACCATCAATGCTTTAAGTACTTTGAAAATGGAATACAAAATAAGGTAGTTGTTGATGATGATCCCTTTACTGAAGTAGAAGCCCATTTTACAGATGCAAAATTTTACTTAAAACACATCCAAAAGAAGGTAAATGTTGGTGATGTGGTTCCTATAAGAAAGGTTGACATTGCAAAGAAGAATGATGAGGCAACGAGAAAAAAAAAGTTGGTGGTTGAAAAGAGTCCAATATTTTCTAATGCGAATAAGGTACCTGAGATCAATGTGGCATTATCAAGTAAGAAGGTGACTCTAATTATCCATTATGTCCCAAAGAAAAAGAATGTTAAAGTACAATCATCTGAATTGCAGCAAAATGTGTTAGGAGGGTTGACCTTTCCTATTAAGAAAATTGATGTAATCAAGTCACCTTCAAGATTAGTAGAAGGTTTTGTTAAGTCATCTAATCTTAATCCATATAAAGTATTTCCTAAAAATCGTACGAATGAGGGTTTTAACCCAAAAGCCTATATGTTATTGGCAAAAGATGGATACAATCCCAATAAATTCTTTAAGCTAGGGAAGCTCCCACCTGAAACACAAAGAGGGCCAAACCATAGTCTAAATCCTACTCAGAGGATGATGATAGAGAAAGGGTATGCTGTCAAACAATCGCATGAAGGTTTGGGTTACAACAACCATCATCGATCCGTATATCAATAAATAGGGTATGTATCAACTACATTACCCCCAAGGATGATTTTGTAGCATCTAACAAAAGGATTTCTGTATTTTATTGGCTCACCGACCTAAGTACCAGAACTTTGGTGTTTTATAGGTTGGGTAAAATAAATAAGAAATACAAAACCAAGGAAATAAAGTTGCTCCAGTTTGATTCCTTCTAGAATGAGGCAAGAAACGAAAGTCTTAGTTTTATGTGGAGATGTCCTCAAAGTAAGAAATCATACTATAGTTCATACTAAGGAGCTTGAAGAAGATGTAGAGAGTGTAGGATCATTATATCATATCACAATGTACGCTAAGAAGGGTACTCTCCCACTTATGAAGATCAAAGATGAGTTCATTAATATCAATACATGTCATCACATATCTTTCAATGATGGTGATCCTCAAAAAGTTGAAGACACTAAAGATGCACCAACTGAACTTAAGAAAGGGGTGAGGAATACGGTTGATGCATTGAAGGAAGTCAATCTTAGGACTCATGAAGATCGAAGGCCTATGTATATAAGAACCTTACTGAATGAAGATGAAGAAAACAAGTATGTTGAGTTTCTTATACGGTATAAATATGTATTTTCTTAGAGCTATAAAGAAATGCCAAGATTAGATCCTAAAATTGCAGTTTATCACCTTGTTGTGAAGAGAGGTGCTCGCCCTATTAAGCAAGTCCAACGTCGCTTTAGACCTAAATTAGCCTCTTAGATTGAAACTGAAGTTAACAAGCTCATCAAATTAGGTTTCATCCAAAAAGTCAAGTATCCCATATGGATTTCAAGCATAGTACCTATAACAAAGAAGAATGGTCAAATTCGAGTTTGTGTTGACTTTAGGGATTTTAATAATGTGTGTCATAAAGATGAATTTCCTCTTCTGATACCTGAGCTTATGATTGATGCCACAACTAGATATGAGGCAATGTCTTTCATGGATGGTTCATCTGGTTATAATTAGATTTGTATGGCACCAAAAGATGAAGAACTCATAGCCTTTTGCACTCCTAAAGGAATATATTGCTACCAGGTGATACCTTTTGATTTAAATAATGCTGGTGCTACGTACCAATAAGCTATGGAAAATATTTTTGATGATATACTTCATAAGAATGTTGACTGCTACGTCGATGACTTAGTGGTAAAATCAAAAAAAAGAGATGACCACCTACAGGATCTGAGAATGGTATTCGAACGATTTAAAAGATACCAACTCAAAATGAACCCTTTGAAGTATGATTTTGGAGTTGCTTCTGGAAAGTTCCTTGGCTTTATTGTTCGACATTGTGGGATTAAAATTGATCAAGATAAGGTAGATTCTATTTTAAAGATTTCTGAGCCTAAAGATATTCACGAGCTAAAAATATTTCAAGGAAAGTTGGTGTATCTTAGGCGGTTCATTTCAAACCTAGTTGGGAGGTATCAACCATTCAGTCATCTTATGAAGAAAGATGTCCCCTTTGAATGGGACCAGGCATGCACCAATGTTTTTGAGAGTATAAAGTCTTATCTAATGAAGCCTCCAGTGCTTTTAGCTTCCATACCTGGAAAGTTATTGATATTGTATATTGCGGCATAAGAAAGATCAATAGGAGCACTTCTAGCACAAGAAAACCATGAAGGGAAAGAAAATGGACTTTATTACTTGAGTAGGATGATGACACAAAATGAGATAAAGTATTATCCTATAGAGAAGTTGTGTTTGGCACTTGTATTCTCAATTCATAAAATGAAGCATTACTTTCAAGCTCATGTTGTACGACTTGTCTCAAAAGCAAATCCTATCAAGTTTGTTGTGTCCAAGCCTGTCTTAAGTGATAGACTAGGAAGGTGGTACCTATAATTCTAACAATTTGAAATTGTATATATCTCTCAAAAGGCTGTGAAAGGATAAGTGTTGGCAGATTTCTTGGTCCACCATCCGATTTCACATGATTGGAATTTATCTGATGAACTACCTGATAAAGATGTTATGTTTATATAAATCCAATCTCATTGGAAGATGTACTATGATGGCTCTGCACATCGTGAGAGAGTTGGTGCTGAGTAGTATTTATCACTCCCAATGGGGAAGTTTTTTCATATTTCTTCTCTTTAACGAAATGTTGCTCTAATAATGTCGCTGAATATCAAGCACTCATACTTGGACTCAAAATGGTTGTCGATATGAAACAATTACAATTGCAAGTCTTTGTAGATTCCAGTTAGTGATCGACCAATTTTTGGGTAGTTATGAGCGTAAGATGCCTGAGTTGCTTCCTTATCGTGATTATGCTCAGAAATTGATAAGTTGGCTTGGAGAGGTTACCATTCAACATGTCCCTAGGACAAAAAACAAAAGGGTTAATGCATTGGCAACCTTAGCTTCTGCATTGGTATCTCTGATCAAATGCAAGTCATCATTTGCCAAAGATGGGTAGTACCACCAAATAAAAATGTAGAGGAAGTTAAACAAGTTATGGAATTTTACCAGAAAGCTAACGAATAATTGATTACTTGTGTTATGGAATTTTACCACCAAATGAAAATGTAGAGCAAGTCAAACAAGTTAAACAACTGGAGGCAACCAATAATTGATTACTTGTGATATGAAATTTTACCAGAAAGCCCTCGAAAGAGGACAGAAATCCGACGACGAGCCCCTCACTTTCTTTACTATAAAGGTACACTCTATAGACACTAATTTGATGGAGTACTCTTACATTGTTTGGGCACAAATGAGTCTTTTCAAGCTAAGCATCAAACTCATTCTAGAGTGTGTTGGGCGCATCAGGCACATTAGTCTAGGATAAAGCTTTATTTTGATATAAAAAGGATGGGTTATTATTGGCAGACTATGGTGAAAGATTACTTAGATTATGCTCGAATGTGTAAAGCTTGTCAATTTCATGCAAATTTCATATATCAACCCCCAGAGGTATTACATCCGACTGTTACTTCATGGACATTTGAGGCATGAGGATTGGATGTTGTTTGAATATTACCAAAGTCTTTTGGTTGACATTCGTACATCCTAGCTACAACTGATTATTTTTTAAAATGGGTTGAAGCTGTTTCTCTGAAAGAAATAAAGAAAGAGAATGTGGCAAACTTTATTTGAGTCAATATTATCTATCGTTTTGGCGTTCCTAGATATATACTGGCCGATAATGGTAAGCCATTTGATAATAAGTTGATGACTAAGATATGTGATCTTTTTTGGCTTCAAGCGACGCAACTCTTCTATGTATTATGTTGCTGCCAATGGACTTGCTGAAACATTCAAAAAGATACTATGTAACTTGTTGAAGAAGGTCGTTTTAAAATTTAAGAGGGATTGGCACGATAGAATGGAAGAAGATCTTTGGACATATAGAACAACCTATCGCACACCAACACAGGCAATTCCTTATTCATTTATTTATGGAGTTAAAATAGTTTTGCCACTTGAGCATCAAATCCCATCATTGCGGCTCACTATTCAAGAAGGACTTACTAGTGAAGAAAATGCTCGGTTACGCCTTGAAGAATTGGAGGCTTTGGATAAAAAGAGGATAGATGCTCAACAAATCTTGGCATGTTATCAAGCCCGCCTATATCGATCTTTTAATAAAAAGGTCCGCCTTAGATGCTTTCAAGTGGGTGACAAGTTCTTGTTGTAAGAAGGCCCATTATCACCTCTCGTCAATCTGGAAGCAAGTTGTCAGCTAAGTGGGATGGGTCATACAGCGTACAAGAGGTATACTCAAGTGGTTCTTACAAGCTTGTTGATTCGGAAGGTTTACATATTGGCCCCATCACTGGAAAGTTCATAAAAAGATACTATCCTTGAAGAGAAGAAGAATGCTCCTTAAGGCACAAGCCTAAACTGCATGTTACTCCTGGCCCGCATGAGTATAAACTGTGCATGGGAATATAAAAAAAAAAGTCCGCTAGGTTGAAAATCTCAAAAGATGCGGCCTAGGAAAAAGGTAGGACCCAAAAAAAATTAAAAAAATAAATAAATAAGCAAATTTATTGCTCCTTCAGAACTACATTATGACTTGATTCTCTTCACTGAGGTACGAAGGCACTTAGAGTTTCATTATAAGTTCAGTCTCATGAGATAAAAAATTGTCATAGTTTGAGTGTTCATGTTTCGAATTATGAGTTCTCTATCACAACACGTGCAAAGCTGAAAAATTGAGAAAAGCAGAACCTGAGTTAACTTCAAATACTTTTTAGAACAATCCAAATGGTCTAAAATCTTGAATTTTGAATATGTTTTATATTTGGGTGTCTGTTTTATGTGGTATTAAGCTAATTTTGATTTCGGTACTACTTCATCAAGATACAATATTTTTGGTGTAGTCGCGCAAACCTGAAAATGTCTGCCTGATAGCATGTAAACTTAACTTCAAAATACTTTTTGGAACGATCCAAATACTTTAAAATCTTGAATTTTGTATATGTTTTATATTTGGAAGTTTAGTTTATGGATAATTAAGAGGATTTCAATTTCGGCACTTCTACATCAAGATACAATATTTTTAATGTAGTCGTAGAAACCTAAAATGTCTGTCTGGCAGCATGTAAACTTGGCTTCAAAATACTTTTTAGAATGATCCAAATTCTCTGAAAACTTGAATTTTGGATATGTTTTATATTTGAAATTTTAGTTTATGGATAATTAAGAAGATTTTAATTTCGGTATTTCTACATCAAGATACAATATTTTTAGTGTAGTCGCGTTAACCTGAAAATTTTTGTCTGGCAACATGACTTCAAAATACTTTTTAGAACGATCCAAATGCTCTAAAATCTTGAATTTTGGATATGTTTTAGATTTGGAAGTCTAGTTTATGTATAATTAAGAGGATTTCAATTTCGGTACTTATAAATTAAGATACAATATTTTTTATGTAGTCGCGCAAACTTGAAAATGTTTGTCTGGCAGCATGTGAACTTTACTTCAAAATATTATGTAAAACGACCCAAATGCTCTAAAATTCAGAATTTTGGGTATGTTTTAAATCAAGAAGTATGTTTCTTTTTAAAAGAAGAAAAATTCAAGTAGCTCATAATTTTGGTATTCTCATCTCCAAATACGAATTGTACCACCTTAAAAACACAAGCGGTTGAACAACGAAACCTGGATGAAGTTGATTCTTAATACAATATCATCAATGCATTATAAGTAAATGATTTTGGGAGATAAAAAGCAAAAGACGTATTGAAGAGAATGTGCAATATTAAAGTCAAGTGAGAGGAGTTTATTAATGTTATTGAATTCAACTGATCAGACAAACAGAAGGAAAGAAAGCAAAAAAGGTTTGAAAATAAAGAAAGATATCTCCCAAAGTTAAACTAAACACAACTTATAATTAACTAAATCCTGGAGAGAATCCTCTAAGCCTTATTTATTCTTTTCAACATCATTCTAGGCATTTTAGGTTTCCAAGAAAATGTCAGCACATTTGGTAAACTCTTCTTCAACAACGGAGACTTTGGATTCAATTTCCTTAGCTTCTTCTTTGGCAGCATCTCAAAGAGCTTTCAACTTATTTACCTTCTTTCTTGCCTTCTCAAGAGATTGGCAAGCAGCAGATAGTTCTTTAAATTTATCATCTCTACCCTTTATCACAAGTTCAAGATGCTTCTTGGCCTTTATATATGACTCTGAATTTTCAATTTCTTTGGCCTTATCAATAAGGGTCGATCGCGCTTGGTCATAGGAAGTGGAAATCTCAAATAAAGACAACAATAAATTCTGCAAAGAAGAACTATCTACACCTATTTTGCTCATGTCTTTAAGTAAAACTTGGACCTCATCTGCAAGAGAAGAAGCACAGTCTATATTACGACCTTCTAACTTGGTGTGGATGCTAGCCCAAGCTTTTATAACAAATTCTTTTTCAGCTCCGAGATAACCTTCCTTCCATAAAAAATGGACATAGATATTGCTGGTTATTTGTGGAAATCTGATTTTGCACATGTTTTAGCTTTTACACCGGGGGTAGAAGTGACCTCTTGCTCAAATTTTAAGATAGAACATGTTTTTATGGAGTCTGGTCCAACGACAGATTCACCACTGGCTTGTGGTCTATCGCAATGGGGAGCATCCAGTATGTTGACATTTTTGGCTGTTAAAAAAATGATTAGTAAAATAATTGGATAACCCTAGAATAAGTGAAATCTTAAATTATTACCTCTTTGATTGCTGACAGTATCTTTGAAGAACTAATATTATCATCGCAAATCTCTACACGTGCAAATTAATATTTGACGATTCTTCCAAGGATGATCTCACTTTCTTCCAACAACAATCTTCATGACTGCTAGCACTCTCATCTTCAGATAGCCGCTTATTGGGAACTTGATGAGGCGGGATTGACCTTTGTTCTTCTTGAATTTCTTCATGCAAAGGTTCCTTAATTTCTTCTACGACTTCTTTGGACTTAATATTGAGAGACCTGTTCATAACTAATGCCTCTTTCTCACATTCTTGAGGGGCGTCAGTGTTAGCTGTGAACATATGTGATCTTCTAGAACACTCTCGTGCACCTTTCCCACTAGAAATCATATATGATCTTCTATAACACTCCTGTGCACCTTTTTCCACCAAGACTTATAATTTGATGACGAGAATCTCTTCAGTTTGGAGTCACTAGGGGGAAACATCGTTTTGGCCATGGATTTATCCAACACACAAATGTGTGCAAGTCTCAATCCATCTTCTAACGAATCTTCTCAAAAATCTTGGTCTAGTAAGCCAGGAGAATCTTGGAAGAAGCCAAATTGATGGCTAAATCTGTGAGGACTATAAGACTTAATAATGAAGGCATCCCCATCCCTTAAAGCAAGATAGATCGAGCGAATGCTTATTAAGAAATTCAACTGGAATTTCTTGGTATTTCTATCATCGCGGTAGTTATAAGCTTGAGGCCTCTCAAGCAATTTGCCATCCCAATTAATGGTTCCTCCTCCATGTATACATTTTCTTGCTTCTTCCTTACTATAGTACCTGGAAGCACCTTCACCAGAATATCCGGCCATGAGAGGATTGGTTGGTCCATTTGTCAATGGAAAATAAGTATTAAAGTATCGAACCAACCAACCATATATGTAATGAACTGGGAAGTATGCCCGAACAAGATCAAGTCGCGGATATTTTGATATTGCATTTAGTTACCTATAGTTGCTAGCTAAGACTAAAACCGCACGGCTAACTCTTTATCCATTTGCTAAGTGACAAGCAACTCTGAAGACTCTTGGACGGATAACATCTCCTTCCATTGTAGGAAACACAAATACACACAACTAGCAGGATAAAAAGGAAGCTAAGTATGTATCATCCTTCTTGTGAATCTTAACTCATAGCCTATTAAATAAACCTTCTTCTTCGGATGATCAATTAACTGCCTTGTCGAGCTTTCTAGTCGGATTATGAGATAATTTCAGACGAATGGATTTCATTGTTTCTTCTTAGTAGAGGTGGCTCATATTTAAAATCTTTCTTACTCCAAAATTTTATCCATTTGCTCATGGGAACGCTTAAATTATCACCATTCCCTTCACATAGCTGATGAAAGGCATCAAGTAGATGTTCACAAATTTTGAGAAAGAAGTTTTTCCCCTTATCATAAGTGCCTGTAAGTTTTGTAACATCCGACACAACTTCCTCATAAAGACTTTCTATTATTGGAAGACCTCCAATGGTGTGTAAATCCCAAAGGGACAGGGATATTTCTCCAACTGAGGTAAGCAATGTATTCGTAATAGGACACCAAGCTTCATAGGAGGCCTGTAAGATATTTGTATTATGGTCATAAGTAAATAGTGAACCATATATAGCATAGTAAATCTTTGCATCCTTTAAAGTCTGGTAACTCCTACTAAGAACATCTTTAGCCCATTCCCAATAGCTAGGAATGTAGTGAAACTCGCCACTAAGCTGAAAAGTTTCACCCCACCTATTCTCTCCATTTATAATTCGGCATCCCAAGCATGGTAATGTACTAGCAATATTCTTGGTATAATGATTGGAAGAGCAAACCACCCATGTCTTAGGTGGACGACTGTAGAATTCAAGAGTCTATTGGTCTAAATTAGGTATATTTTCCAAAGGCGGCCACGGAGCAACATATTGTCCAGCCAATGGCGTACTAATGAGTAACTTTGTCTTCACCTCGCTATCCTTGTGATTGGATATTATAAGATATCGCGGCTCGAATGAAGAAGATGTTGAATCTCTAAAGTAAACCATGATTCAAACTATAAATAAAAGAGGAGCATTTCATTAGCAATTACTCAATAGTTCAATAATTATGAACTCTAAATTCAAATATGATCAACTTCAGTTAAGTATTGATCATATAAAATTGTCGAATTGGATAGTGTGATGCTTTCAGTCCAGACAGTGTAAAATGGTTGCCTCAAATAATGTAAGGTCTTTGGCTTAAGCAGTGTAAAAGTCTTAGCCGCGAACCATGTAAGGTCTCTGCCTTAGACAGTGTGAAGTCTTTGGCTCGAGTAAGGCAACATTATGGCTCAGACTGTGTAAAATCTTCGCCTCGAACAACATAAAGTCTTTAGCTCAGATGGTGTAAAAGTCTTAGCCGCAAACTATGTAAAGTCTCTGCCTTAGATGGTGTACAGTCTTTGACTCAAATAAGGTGACAATTATGACACCCTCAGACGGTGTAAAAATTTTAGCCGCAGACTATGTAAAGTGTCTGTCTTAGACGGTGTACAGTTTTTGGCACAAATAAGGCGACACTTACGACGTCCTATGCTCAAATATTCTATATTTTTTTAAAGACTCAAAATTACGACGTTAAAGCAAAGGAAAAAAGAATTTCCGAAGTAACAAAAGTAGTATTTTTTTATTTTTTATTCTTTGTTACTTTCGTTTGAAAAAAAGGGGAGCAGCTGGCAACAAAATTTCAAAAAAAGAAAATGAAAAAAAACTGCTACAAGTAACAAAAGTAGATTTTTTGATTTGGTTATTTTTCTATAAAGAAATAATATCATTGAAAAGTTTTAAAAAAAAAAAAAAAGGGGAAAGAAAAGCAGCTGAAAAGTCAAAAGGGGCTGCTTTTGGCTACTGAAAAAAGAAAAAAAAATTCATTGAAAAGTTAAAAAAATGTTGCAGTGATGTCCTTTCTATCTTTTGGCAGAAGTAACATTTGATTTTACTTTTTGCAGTTAAAGAATGAAAACAAATGACCAAAAAAAAAAAAAAAAAAAGCCCAATCGTTTTCAGTAAAAAAAAAAAAAAAAGGGGAGGATGTGTATTACTCTTTTTACTGCAAAGCTGGGTAACATATTTATTGGTTGATTATCAAAAGTTTCTTCACATAATTTTTGCATAGTTCCAAAAAAGAAGGATTACAAAAAATAATAGTATTCTAGTCCAACACAAATACAATAATAATAAGTCAAATATTTTTGGATAAGGACAAACATATTTTCTTTCCTATCAAAAATCTTTTAAAACTTATCAAGAGCTTTAAAGATAATGGTCCTAAAAGTGAGCCCTACTTTACAAGTAATAAATTATCATTTCACTGCTAGTGAAATTTTTGCACGTGAAAATTTTCAACATGGATATTTATTTAAATCCTTTGTTTCATTTAATGTGACATACTTTGATCGAACACGGAGTTCAAAAAAATATAAAAAATATTCTTGTGGAATTTTGTGACCACTTGAAGCCAAAGAAATAAGTATTTACTGCGTACAAGATAACGAAGAAAAAAAATTGTTATCTTAATTGTACTTCAAGTCTAGTTCATCGATTTTTTTTTTTTAAAAAAAATAAATTTGACAAGTCTTGAAGTACGGGGCATTTCTGAGTGTTGAAATTTTATTAAATTTAAATTCACATATTTATTTGTACTATATCAAAATTCAAGAAAATTGTCCAAATAATATGACTAATATAATTGGGTTAATCATCTAATATCAAATACATAAGGTTAATTTAATGTGAGGTAGCAATCCAAGTTAAACGAAATGAGCCACTAAAACATGACATATGTCAATATTATGTGGCAATCCAAGTTAAATGAAATGCGGCACTAAAAGCATGACATGTGTCAGTATTACGTGGCAGTCCAAGTTAAATGAAATGAGCCACTAAAAGCATGACATATGTCGATAATATGTGGCAATATAAGTAAAATAAACTGAGCTACTAAAATCATGCCACGTGTGCAGGTGACATGTTCTAGCCAATCAGACTTATGGTCGTCAAGTGGGCCGGGTCGAGCCAACTTGAAACCGGCCCGTGTTATTTAACCGGGTTGAGGGCCGGGTTGGGGTCTAAGTGGACCGGGACGGGCCGGATCCAACAGTAAAAAAATCAAAAACCACCCTAACCCGGCCCACTTAACCGAACCCCGTCAAACCGACTTAAACCCGGTCAAACCCATTTAAAAAATTGGTCAAACCCGGTCAAAAATATATTAAAAAAAAAACTTTTTTTCAATATACATTATATATACCCACCTATATACATTATAAATACGTTAAACAATATATATATACTATATATATAGTATGTACTACATTAGAATTTAAAAAATATATACACATATACACAATTACACATATATACGCACCATCCAAATATATATATACTACTTTAAACTTTAAAGTTTATATATAATTATATATATATATATATATATGCACATTATACGTTAAATATACATGTCTATAGAAGATCCATTCACATATATACACTCTAATCTATGTATATGTAATACTTTAAATGAAATATACTATAATATATATACATTACAATATATATTTGTATAGTTATATACTAATTTATAAAACATATACACATGTATACGTTAAATATACACGTCTATAGAAGATCTATTCACATATATACACTCTATTCTATGTATATGTAATACTTTAAATCAAATATACTATAATATATATACATTACAATATATATTTGTATAGTTATATACTAATTTATGAAACATATACATATGTATACATTAAATATACACGTCTACAGAAGATCTATTCACATATATACACTCTATTCTATGAATATGTAATACTTTAAATGAGATATACTACAATATATATACATTACAATATATATTTGTATAGTTATATACTAATTTATAAAATATATACGCATATATACGTTAAATATACACGTCTACAGAAGATCCATTCACATATATACACTCTATTCTATGTATATGCAATACTTTAAATGAGATATACTACAATATATATACATTACAATATATATTTGTATAGTTATAACCTAATTTATAAAACATATACACATGTACACGTTAAATATACACGTCTATAGAAGATCTGTTCACATATATACACTCTATTCTATGTATATGTAACACTTTAAATGAGATATACTACAATATATATACATTACAATATATATTTGTATAGTTATATACTAATTTATAAAATATATACACATGTATACGTTAAATATATACTACTATTTAGAAGATATACACACAGACATATATATATATATACCATTCAATATATACACTACCTCAAATAAAAGTATAAAACATATGCTACTTAATATAATAAATTAATAATACTTGATAGTAAATTAATAATGTATTAAAACTAAGTTTTTAATTTCAGTAAGTTTTTAATTTCAGTTTGTGAAATTCTGAATTTGCAAAAAAAAAAAAAAAACCTTAACCGTGCCGATTAACCGGCGGGCCCAAATCAGATTGGATCCGGGTCGGGTTAATCGGGCCCAAATCAAAAACCCAACCGGACCGGGACCCGGACCCCTAAAGCCCTTGGGCTTACCGGGCCGGGTCAATTGGGCCGATTTAATTATGTCGGCCAGTTTGGGCCGATTCGGGCCGATTTTAACCGTCCCATTTGACACCCTTAATCAGACTAGAGCTTTTCACAAAAAGAATGTGATTGGTCAATTTCAAACCAACCAATCAAATCACACAATTGTCTTGCCCCTCCAACTGTAAATAGTGGTCCTCATAACTCACAAATGAGAGGATTTTTTAGAAACAACAATCAAGAAGAGAGCTCATGGATCAAAAATCATAATTTTTTTGCAAGTTACAAGTTTTAAACGATCAAACTTAAAATCAAGTTAAAGATCAAGAACGACGAAACTCTTGTTCAAGATCAAGTTACTTATTCATCCTTCATGGCAATCATCCAAATGTTTGTGACGAACTAATATCCAAATTCAAGTTCGAAGATGAAGATTCAAGATCAAGCTACTCAAGCCCTTGAATTCAAATCAAGTTCAAGTCCAAGTTCATATTACTTTGAAGTTCATATTACTTTGAAGAATTAAAGGATTATCTCAGAGATTGTAACACTTACTACATTCGAAATCAAATATTATATTTTGTTACTTCAATTTTTCTATCTCGATTATTGTTTTCTTGATTTAGAAAAATGTGTGGTCTACAGACTTTAATAAATCACTAATTAAAATTAAATATCAAATACTGAACTTTTAAAGTTCAGCCCGGTAAATCAAACTTCTATACGGTAATTTGGTAATTCTATATTGAACGGAAAGATATTTTTGACAAGATATGTTTATAATTTATCAAACATTTGACATGTAGATTTAAGAGTTATGACGTGTAGAGATTTGATCTCCACTCTCAAGTCCTAACATTATGAATTTGTTGGCATATGTCAATCAGGATATCCAAATCACTCCTTAATGTTACATATATATATATATACTGTCTTGAATAATGAACTTTGTGTCAAAACGTCTTCTTAGTGGAATTATATATGCATTCAGTGCACAAGCTAGTTGGCAAGATCTTAAAATGTTTAACAAAGTTGGTGGATCAAAAGTCTATAATGTTCACAAAGAAATGACCACTTTGATGCACGGCACTATGTTTCTTTGTATTTCTCAAAGTTGAAGGATCTCTGGGGAAGAATTTGAAGCCTTGGTTCCTGCACCAGGCTGTGACTGTGATAAGTCTAGAAATTTTACGTTACATTTGCAGAAACTTAAGTTATTTCAATTTCTAATGGGTCTGAATGATAACTATGGTCAATCTAGAAGTCAATTTTTCATGATATGTCCACTACCTACTATCAACAAGGCTTATGCCATATGTCATAATACTTGGTGATGAAAGTCGAAAACTATGGTTGCTATTGTAGGGTTTTGGGGCCACGTCTTGGTAATGCTGCCTTTGATGTGGCTATCCATACAAGAAATTTGGTAGAGGAAACTTCTAGTCATGGCACTACTAGTCATACTAATTCTTATTATGATTTGTGGTGAATTTCTTAACTTACGTGGATTCTACCATAATTATGTTTTACGTCGGAAAGGATTTCTTAGTGGAAAAGGTTTCCAATTGAAAAAGATTTCTTTCCTATTAGATTTCTATTAGATTTATTCTTTCTTACAAGAAGGATTTTGTAACTCTATAAATAGAACAACCCTCTTAACTCTATAAATAGAACAACTCTCTTCTCATGTCAGAACACAATAACATCCACAATATAGTCTTTAAAGAGTTTTTGTTTAGAGGGAGATTTCTCCTAATAGGTTTAATATTTTTCGGTATTAGATTTTCAATATGTATGTCGCTTGAACAAATCATATCAACAATATGATTTTTTAGTATGTTTTTCTTTGTCGTTTGAATTATTACCACGATTGTTTGCAATTAATAGCTTCCACATGATGCCCTCTCGATTTCGAACCCAACAAGTGGTATCAGAACTTATGGTTCAATGGTTCAATGGTGTTGTGAGACGAGATTAAACAGGTTTAAAGTGGATTTAAAATCAAGCTGCAACAGTTTGGTGATAATGAAGATTTTTTTCTAGCTACATACATGTAGAGAAAGAGCTTAAAATATATTTTCAACATTTCGGCTGCTATATCTTTAAAAATAAAAAAATTTTAATCATTTTTAATTCATAATATTTTAAACTTTATTTTTAACCATGACAAACAGCAAATATGAAGATTACATGAAGAAAGAGATGATGAACAATTTTGCAAGAAAATTCAGGTCAAGGGAAAATTTGTTATGATTTGTCCTGAATTTCTTACCTTACTTGAATTGTACCATAATTGTGTTTTACTTCGAAAATAATTTCTTAGTGGAAAAGGTTTCCTAGTAGGAAAAGATCTCTTTCCTATTATATTTATTCTTTCTTAGAAGAGAGGTTTTGTAACTCTATAAACAGAACAACTTTCTTCTCAAGTCAGAACATAATAGCATTCACAATGTAGTCGTTAAAGAGTTTTTGTTTAGGGAAGATTTCTCCCAATATGTTTAATATTTTTTTATATTAGATTTTCAATATGTAGGTCATTTGATCAAATCATATCAATAATGTTTTTTAGTATGTTTTTCTTTGTCGTCTGAATTATCACCACGATCGTCTGCAACTAATAGCTTCCACATGACGCCCTCTCGATTTCGAACCCAACAATTCTCATGGTCATAGTCATAACCACTACTAGTGTTGGTGTTGGTTATCAGAAATACAAAAAGTACCCAAATCTTGTGTGTGATTATTGCAAATGTAAAGGTCATACCAGAGAAATGTATTATAAACTGATTGGATATCCAAATGATTTTAAGTCAAAGAGGAAGATGTCAACCTCTAATGGTCATACTGCATATAATATGGGTACAGACTCGGTGAGTGAAGGATACAATGTTGCACATAACCAGGCTAATAATTAATATATGGATGGTACGAGTATACTTCTACAAGACTAGTGTTCAAATATGTCATCAGGACAGAGTAACTACACTAACCTGCATCAGAATCAAATTGGAGGGTATTTTATTCCTTTCACCAAGACTCAATAGGAGAAAATAGTACAAATGCTGAATAAGATGAATCTTGGATCTACTTCTGCAATACATGTAAATGGTAGTAATGCTAAAGCTAATGCTAGCACGGCTTTCTTAACTAAAAATACACCTGATTGGATGATAGATATAGGAGCCACAAATCATATGGCTTCTGATCTTGATCTACTAGATAGAAATACTGTCAAAAAAATAGATAAACCTAGAAAGGTGCATCCGCCTAATGGTGACGTTTAACATGTCACTCATACTGCCAATAGATCCATAACTACTATAGCGTTGTCTCAGATGTGCTTTATGTTTCTCAATTCAAGTATAACCTATTATTTGTCCTCAAACTAACTAAAGAGTTACAATATATTGCTTCCTTCTTTTCAGGCTTTTATCTTTTTCAGGATCTCTTTACTGGAAGGTGAAGAAAATTGGTAAGCTAGATAATGGTTTGTATATGCTAATGAGTCAGCATAGAAATAAAGGAACAAGGAAGATCAGATCATTAGTTGTGCTGCTACAGATGCAGAGGCTGTGAAGATGGATTGTAGTATTTTACATAAGAGATTTGGGCTTAGTTCTTTTATAGTCTTACAAAAAAATTGTTTCCTGCTAAGCTACAACTAATAAATACCTCTATTCACGATTGTACTGTATGCCCCTGTGCTAAGCAAGTTAGGCTTTTATTTCCTTCTAGTAGCATTAAAACACAAGTTGTACTAGATATGATTCATGTAGATCTTTGAGGGCCTTATAAAATACCTATTTTTGATAATAATAGATACTGTCTCTCTATTGTGGATGACTTCTCTAGTCTTACTTGGCTATTCCTTTTAAAACAAAAGTCTAATGTATCTATTATACTGCAACACTTCTTTACTTATATCAAGACTCAATACAATAAAATAGTAAAGATAATAAGATCAAACAATGGTACGAAATTCACTAGCAACCTATGTCAAAACTTGTTTAATAAACTACGTATAGTTCATCAGGAACTTGTGTCATACCCCTCAGCCAAATAGAGTGGCTGAGAGGAAGCATAGGTACATTCTAGAAGTCACAAAGGCCATAAGGTTACAAACTCACATACCTATCAAGTTTTAGTGTCATTGTGTACAAGAAGCAGGTTATATGATAAATAGATTAGCTAGTGCTGTTTTGAATAACAAGTTTCCTTATGAGGTATTTTTTAATCAGAAGCCTACTATCAATCATCTTAGAGTACTAGGTTGTTTGTGTTTTGCTAAAGTCCCAACTCAATCTGATAAAATGCTATCTAGATCAAAAATTGTGGTTCATATGGGGTATTCAGAAATATAGAAAAGTTACATCTTATATGATTTGAGTTCTAACTTCTTTGTCAATAGGGATGTACTCTTCAGAGAAGATGTGTTTCCATTCTACAATCATAAGTTTATTGTTAATCGTATTTTCATATGTGATTCTACTGGATCAGAAGATTGGCTAGACCTCTCTTTTTTTACCATTCTATCAAGATCTTACCAGACACAACACTTTAGTAGAAGCTACAAATGCTCAACCACATCAACAGATATGTACTTCTCAACTACAGCAACCTATAGTGTAACAACCTATAACGCAATAACAACCTATACAACAATAACCACTACTTGTGCAACCACAAGTTATTAATGTGTTACCTACAATTGTAACACAAATTACGAAATCTACAAGAAATAAAGAACCAACTATATAGTTGAAGGATTTTGTATCTCTTAACATACATTAGGATTAGCTCTATGGTCTTGATGATAGAAAAATACACTACAACAGCAATGAAAAGAAAGAGACTCTTCAAGTGTGGAAATTTAATCTGTATTCAAGTTACGAATATGAAATTACAAGAGTCCTTAAATAAGATAAAAACCACTAAAAAAACGTTTATTTGTTCCTAAAATATCTAAATCTAATGCTGACTCCACTACTCCTGCAGCCTAAAGACTAGGAAACTCCTAAATAAATGCAACAAACTAACTACTGACTGACCACAAAGGTGGTAACGTTGCAAACATTTCCTCCCTTAAACTGAAACAACTTTCAGTTTAATTTGCAAACACCAAGCTGATCACGTAGCTTTAGAAATGGCACTGGTTTCAAGGGCTTTGTGAATATGTCTGCAACCTTCTCTTCACTTCTGCAATAGATAAGACTAATCTTTGCATCTTTACTTAGATCAGGCAAGAAGTGATACTTCACATCTATAGGCTTACTCTGTCCATTTTCAACTGGATTCTTTGAAAGATTAATCGCCGAAGTATTATCACAATAGATTGGCGTTGTTCCTTCCTACTTAAAATGAAGTTCTTCAAGGATGTTCCTCAGCCAAACATCTTGACAAGCGCATGACGCTGCAGCAACATACTCTGCATCTGTGGTCGACAAAGTAACAATAGGTTGCTTTTTTGAAGACCAAGAAATAACTCCAGATCCCAACATAAAAGCATATCCTGATGTACTTTTCCTGTCTTCAAGATTTCTGGCATAGTCGCTATCAGTGTAACCAACCAAATGTCCAGCTGCTTTCATCTGATAAAAAATTCCAAAGTCATTGGTACCATTCAAGTACCGCAGGATCCTCTTAGTAGCTTGTATAGGTTCCCACAATTTGTTTGTATAAAGTGTTGTCCACTTTTCTTCCATCAGGTTCTTTGACGAGCTTCAGACCCTTCTACATTGGTGTGCTCACAGTGTTGCAGTTTTTCATCTGGAATCTGTCCAGAATATCTTGCACATATTTCTTTTGAGAAATAAAAATGCCATCAACAGATTGATTCACTTCTAGACCAAGAAAATAATGCATCATACCTAAATCTGACATGCCAAACTCAACCACCATGGACTTCTTAAAATTCTCAATCATGGGTAGATTACTTCCGGTATAAATTAAGTCATCCACATATAAACACACCATTAAAATCCCTGCACCTCTCTATTTTATATAAAGTGTATGTTCATATGGACACTTTCGAAATCCCTCTTTTAAAAAATAAGCATCTATACGACTATACCAAGTTCTTGGAGCTTGTTTCAGTTCATATAGAGCCTTTTTTAATCTAAACACTTTATTCTCAGCACCAAACACTACCAAAAATTAGCCCTATGGCAACGGTTCAAAAAATGTTGTGATAGATATAAAAACCGTTGCCATAGAGCTACCGCAACGATTTTATAAGCGTTGCGTATGTGGGCGTTGGGATAGACCTATCGCAACGACATTTGTAACGGTTACAATAACAGTTTCAATAGGTCTATCTATTACAATGGTTATTGTAACACCTATTGAGACAGTTAAAATTATCTATTGCAACGGTTAGGAACCATTGCAATAGACTCTATTGCAACAGTGCAAGATGTTGCAATAGACTCTATTGCAACAGTGAAGAACCATTGCAATGACAAAAAAATGTTGCAATAACCCTATTGCAACAATTATTGATCTTTCGCAATATTTTTTTGCCACCTATTATTGCATCTAGTTTAAATACCAATTGATATATATAGAGAGAATTATATTAATACACAATTATATATACACATCACAACAAAATCTTTCATTAATAATTCAAATTAAAATATCCAACAAACTAGTAATCTAAATCCAAAAGCAAAATGTTAAAGTTAAACGGTCATTAGTTTTCTCATAAAGTATCAAGTTCGAGTGGCGATAAGTCTCACAAAATTTAATATCAAAAAGATCAATACTAAAATATCTATCAATAATTTAAAATTTTTCTCAAAGTCAATTTCTTCATCACTTTCTTCATCTCCTCCTTCATTTTGAACATCTATAAAAAGAGAAAAAATAATCTCAATTAGTAATTAAATGACAACATATTTAATTTTCAATTAGAACATAGAATAACACCTATAAATAGAGCGAGCATAAACAAACTTAATAGAAAATGAATAAATTATTTATACAAATTAATAAAAGAAATATAATTCACGAAAACTAAATCAAGAAACAAAAACAAAAAGAGAAAGGAATAATTAGTTACGCAAGAAGACGAACAAATTTATACCCCAAGAATGAACATACAAATGAGAAAAACCTCGCCACAATTATAGAGCAACTGATGCAATAACATGAAAGAGAATACTGAAACGGTGAACAATTTGCACGGTAAAATTGGTCAAAGAGAATGTTGTACATATTTGAACATATATCAAGTGTTCAATTGGTAAAGACTTTAGCTATGGTATCTTAATCTGTCCAAATAATATACCATGAGGATGTTTAGATGCTATTCGCTTATTCGAAATAAAGATGAAGGAAATCATTATTTCGACCATTGTAGTTTTAACCATCATTCAGCTCATGTTTGAGCCAGGACAAGCCCTCACTTGTGGATAAGTAGAAGATTCTTTGGCACCGTGCATACCATACATTCTTTATGCATTTAGATACAAGTTTTAGCAATTATGCGGATGTCAACATTTAGCATAGTTATACTAGCTTCATTACTTAAAAAAGGAAAAAGTAGGAAAAACAAACAAGTAACAGTGCTAATGATCCTATTATATAAAAGGTTAAAACACAAGAAGGCACAACTCGACTGCAAAAATACTTCCAAAGAAAACAAGAAAAGAAGTTAATTCCCATTAAATAATATAATATACCATGAGGAGTTTGACATTATTAGCACAACTCTATAACGTGAATAGTAGTTTGTGATTCAAAACCTTAACTATTCAGCATTAACAGAAATTTCAAAACTCCATATCCACATTTCACAGGACATTTCACGAATAAAATAACATTTAACAATCTTTCTTCAAAATAGACATTCTCATGCTAAAGAAGAAGAAGAAGAAGAAGAAGAAGAAGAAGACATTCTCATAATTTCTCGTTAGAGGTTAAATACTGATTGTACTACTGTATTTTCAACATTGTATAGTATGTGCTAGCATTAAAAACATCTGTATTGCTCCATTCAAGCTAGCATATAGATGGGAGATTAGATAACAATATCCAAGTAAGCTCAAATGCATTACAAACATTCAAAATGTAACACACAATTAAGGAGCTATTCAGATCGAAATCTAATGAGAAAACCAATGTTTAGTGACTAAATGAGAGGTGTTGACAACATTTTTGGTTCAGTGGTAGGTGGATTTTCTAGTAAAGATAAGTCTGGTTTAATTTCTAGAGACTCATCACTTATTGATTTGAAACCTGGAAATTTTCTTGATCATGTTAATGCAAATATCTTCAAGTACCCTAAGAGTATGCCTAGTTTTACTACTGGTGAGTACATTGTTCCAGCTAAAAGAATACATCAGGTACTACTTGTGTCTACCAAGGTAGAATTTAGTCTTGATACTTTACTTAGGTTTCATCTACTGGATGAGTTCGATGATGACAAACGGAGCTGCAGGAAACGTCTTGCAGGTCATAATGAGCGCTAAAGGAAGCCCCATACTGGTATGCACTTGGGCTACAAGTTGTTTCAGATACCAAAATGCTAACAAAATGCTAAGTCAAGCGAAGTAGAAAAAAACAGAAAGTGGCCAAAGACGAAAGAGAAGATGAACCAATAGAAACTAAAGATGGTTTTACAATCAAAAGTTGGGAGGGGAGGAATTTTACCAATGAGATCACGATCCTCTTCAATGATTCAGTAGATTCCTTTCAACCAGACTTTGACAGTTCTGCAAAATTATACTACTTTAGAATAAATTTCTAAATGAAAACGAGTAAAATGATATAAATAAGCATGAATATAAGATACGTATGCAAAAGAAAATTAACACTCACAAAAGATGAAAAAAATGATGAGCATATATTCAAATGAATTTATTTGTCTAATCATCTGCCTCCATCCAATCTCAATCAGTATCATCCAACTCATCGACCTCTTCCGACGTTTCTACAACTATATCTTATCAGAAGACAAGTTCAAAATAATGAAAAGAAGGAATCAGAAAGTCTTCTAAAACTAATGCTAAGTTAAATATAATTTATTCAAAAGTGGTATCACAAATTAAACACAAAATGTTGCATTAACAAAAGTAAATAAATATGTGAGTAAGATCATTGAAGAAAATTAAAACAAATCAAAAATCCTACTACTCACAGCATAACCACCAGCTAAGAAAGAAAAAGACCAAGCTAACTATTTGTAAACAAGAAATTCTTAGTTATAAAACAACCACACAAATTTATGCAAGGGGGTGAATGATATCCTTTACAGTGCAGCACAAGTTTTTTGAAGATCATTTATTTCCTTTATTGCATTACCTTATCAAGAAAGGGAATCCCTGTACACAATAAACAAATGTGCAGGAAAATATCTAGTCGCAAGTCCATTATATACCCATCGCTAATAGTCACGCCAGAAACATAGTCAGACAGATGCTCAGGAAAAACTACAACCAGAGGACTTGACTTCAAACAATTTTATTTTTTTAGTAACTTAATTTTAAAGATCAAAAAATTAATTTGATCCAGAGGGTGTTGGTATGAAAAAATTGATGAAGAGCCTCAATGGATATTATGGAAAAATCAATTGAATAGGAGTCATGACCATAGAAAAATAAGCCTTGAACTCGCAGTCCTTTGTTCAGTAATAACTTTCCTTCGGCTCCTTCTCCAAGAAGCAGTAATTTCAAGTGCAGGATGGTCATTCAGCGACAACCAAAGGTGTTGGTCGTTAGGATCATGTCAATGTCTGGTACTGTTATGCCGGTAGTTGGACGGAGCAGCGGCAGGCGGCGGCGGCTGGGAGGCGATGGTGGCTATTAGTTTGAAGAGAGAGCTACAATTAAACAAATTAAAACAAATAGTAATAATATCAAGTACAAGCAGTTGGCTTAAATATAATTCTAAATAGGCATTTATGGAACAAATTCTCATGCAGGGCAAGCATTACATTATTCTTAAGGATAGATAAGACTTTAGAGCAAGTAAAGCAAGGTGAAAGAAAAACTGGAGTTTCTGCTTCATCAATGTCTCTGCTTGTTAGGTCTTGTAGTTGTAACAAAGTTGAACTCTAATGAAACTGTTGAACTTATTCTAACCTCTTGAAAATTTTTGTAAGAGCCATAGATCTTGAGATTCTTTCCAAGAATTCTTTTCAACCTCCAAGAATATTGTTCTAGTTCTACAAGAGTCAATTTTAAATTGTAATCTCTTGCATGAGACACCTAGGCTACATTGTTTCCTTCTAGAGTATATTCCAAATTTATCCTCAACCACTAAAAGGCATTTATGGAAAATCAAGTAAGTTTTGCAGATCTTACCACAAAAGATGCACTATAAAATTGCAATATAATTAGAGAAAAATCTCCAAATAAAGGAAGTCTATACCTTAAAAAAAATCAGGATACATATAACTAACCAAACAAGAGCAGGAAAAATACTAATTGGAGCAATAAAAGAAAGAAGACATGCATTTGTATAATAGATCACTTGGTATTGAAGTAAGTTTTATGCCAATCTATAAAAGCAAAAGAATATAAGGAAGAAAGAGGTAAAAGAAAGAAGACATGCATTTGTATAGTAAAAAATTATAAAAAAATAGGAAAAGCAAAAATCACCATCAAGAAAATCACTTTAGCTAATGCTGAAGAGACTTTTTCTAATCAAGTTGCCACACTAAGTTGTGGTTCTCGATCTAAATAAGCTTGTGAGTGTAGCTATACTTATCAATAAGCACATAAATACAAATTGAACTCTACCCACTGCAATTACCAAATGAAGAGTCATAAGCAGCACAGATTTAACTTCAATACTTAAAATAAATCAAGGGGGCATAAACACCTGAATAATTGCAATAAATGAAGTTCATTGTACAAGTATAAAGATTTCCACTTTATAGTTTAGTTACTTGAATTATCCTAAAGTAGGACCAAATTGAATCTGAGGGCGCAACCACCTGCAAGAATAGTGTCGCACCCCTGCTAGCATCACGAAAGCAGCCCCAATAATAGATATTCAATTTTCTAATTTACTTAATCTTTGAATTTCTTGGTTACTAATGCTTTTATTTTCATTTCATACTACAACTAGTTATTAAAATGAACTAGTTCTAAATCAACAAAATGTCCTCTTATATTACATTTAGTGCTCAAGCTTTTTGTGTCCTACTGCTTGAAATAAAAGCTGCGATGATCCAGTGATTTGTGATAGTTCTTAGCATAAATTTCAGCCCAAACTTCATCAAAATCAGAACGACACCTTGCCCACTCCTCTTTTTTTTGCTTCAAGCGCCAAATTTCTAGATCTTGAGTCCATTACAACATAAATTGAATAGATTCATATGAAGAGCAAGCTTACTATGAGGATTTAGCAATTAAATCTGTCAGCTGTTGTAAATTGGAGTAGTGGTCGGAGCAGCAGTCGAAGTCGTGGTCAGAGCAGCAGTCAGAGTGACAATCGGAGCAGTAGTAGGCAAGTCGGAGTGGCAGCGAAGAGCGGTGGCTAGTCAGCACAGTAGCAATACTAGGGTTTGTGGACTACTGATGTGAGTGATCGAGTTGAGATTTATTTTTGTATTTGTTTTTAATTTTTATTATATATTTTTTATAGTTTTGGCGGATCCTATGAAAAAATTGGGAGGGAAAAATAAAAACCAATGCAATAGCTTCTTTTTTTTCAAAAACGCGTTGCAATAAGTAACTCAATGACAATGGTTTATGAAACCATTGCTATAGGATACCCTATTGCAACGGTTATCCATCAATAGCAACGATTAAAGAACTACTAGAACAAATTCTATTTGCAACGGTTCCACCCATTGCAATAAACCATCTATCACAACGTTTTTGGAACCATTGCCAAAAGATACATTGCAATAGGGGTAATTTCTAGTAGTGAAATTTTACATAGCCAGGAGGTTGTTCGATAAATACCTTTTCTTGTAGTTCACCATGTAGGAAGGCAGACTTCACGTCCAACTGGAAGATTTTCCAAGCATTTGAGCAGCCAAAGCAATCACCAATCCTATGGTATCTAATCGAGCAACGGGAGTATACACCTCTTCGTAGTCAACACCATATTCTTGCTTATAGCCTTTTGCTACCAAGCGAGCTTTAAACTTGTCAACCTCTCCGTTTTTCTTCAGCTTTGTTTTGTAAACCCATTTGGCATCGATGGTTTTCTAATTTTTTAGAAGTTTGTCAACTCCCAGGTATAATTTCTTTCAATCGATCTAATTTCCTTATCCATGGCTTGCTGCCACTTTAGATCTTTGACGGCATCAATGAAAGATATAGGATCACAATCTGAAAATAAAGAGAAATGACTGGCCGTATTTCTAGATTTACTGATCCCATATACCTCATAATCTTCCATCCAACTCGATGCACTCTGTTACATTGAGGACGTTTATTATTGAAGTGAGCATTACCTGATTCATGTTCAACACCTCCAGCGTCTTGTACTGTTAGATTTGCTTGTGAACTAATCTCCAAAAACTGTTCTGGTTCTTCATCTTCTTAAACAGAAAAGGGAAATTGTTAAAACGAACTGTTTTCGCTTCAATTCCAGAATGCTTCTTCGTCAAAAACAACATCTCGGCTAATAACAATTTTCTTGGTAATAGGATTGAACAAGCGATAAGTTTTTGATTTGTCATCAACACTAAGGAAAATGCATTTTTGACCTTTATCGTCTAACTTCTTCCTTGCAGCATCTGGAATACGGGCATCTGCTATACTCCCAAAAATTCAGAAGTACTCAACATTTGGTTTACGCCTGCTCCAAGCTTCATGAAGTTTCATATTTTGAATAGAGCTGGTAGGACATCTGTTTAATATATGAATGCTCCAATGAACTGCTTTTGCCCAAAAGTCTTTTGGTAAGCTACTTCTCTTTAAAAGACTACGCACCATATCAAGAATTGTGCGATTTTTTCTCACACACACCACTCTATTAAGGTGTGTAGGCTGCCATAAGGTGACTTTTAATTCCATACTTCTCACAAAATTCTACAAATTCTAGTGAGTTATATTCGCCACCCCGATCAGTCCGTAAACATTTAATTTTACAACCAACTTTATTTTCAACAAACACTTTAAACTTCTTAAAAGTTTCAAATGCTTTTGATTTTTCTCTTAAGAAATAGACCCATGTATTTGTGCTATAATCATCAATGAAGCTAATGAAATAGTGTTTACCTCTATTATATATAGGACTTATCGGACCACAGATATTTGAGTGCACCAACTCCAGCACCTTCTTTGCCCTCCAAGACTTTCCTGTTGGAAATGATTCACGATGTTGCTTGCTAACTACATACTCTTCACATACTTCATCGGGAGATTCAAGTTGCGGAAAACCTAACACAAACTATTTTTGCTTTAAGAACTTCAGGCTTCCAAAATTTAAATGCCCATACCAAAAATGCCACTTCCAGGCATCCTCTTTATCTTTGGTAGAAAGACAAGATTTTATGGAGTTGTGAAGATATAAAGGAAAAAGCAGTTTGACGACATGTTAATCTGAGCGATTAACCCCAAACAAGGATCTTGTATCTTACAAACTCCACCTTTAATATTAAGTTCATATCCCTTTTCTTGAAGCTGCCCGGTACTTAATAGATTTGTTTTCAACGCAGGGGCATAAAACACATCACCTATGGTATGAATGGAGTTATTTTTGGTTGAGACTTTTACCTTTCCTTTTCCCTAAATCTCATAGTATCTTGAAAAGTTTTATCCAACGCTGAGAATGCCTCTTTCTTCCCACACATATGATTACTTCAGCCGGTATCGAGATACCACAAATTCGAGGGAACTTTCTCTTTGGAAGTATACACCATCAAAAGTGAAACCTCTTCTTCTTCTTCCTTTGTTTCTGCGTCTTCCTTTCTTGCTGCAAAATTAGATCTACCACCATGATTCTTACTTAAATTGGTACGACACTCAGATTGATAGTGTCCAAATCGATGGCATAGATAGCATTCAACTTGAGACTTGTCGCGTCTTTCAACTTGAGACTTGTCGCGTCTTTCAACTTGAGACTTGTCGCGTCTTTTTTCCTTTTCCTGGGAATCGCCAGCTTTGTTTTTCTCCCCTTTCTGGTGGTAATTTTTTCCTTTCCACTTGTCTTCTCTGGATCTCTTCCTTTTGAAGACATCACTGCCTTCAATGCTACTTCATCCTTGTTTTGTTGGTTTAATTTCTGTTCATGAACCAACAAAGAATCTTTCAACTCGTCAATAGAAAGAACATCAACATCTTTGGATTCTTCAATGGAGCAAACGATATAATTGAACTTTGCAGTCATGGAATGAAGTATTTTCTCAATGATGGTAACATCCTCTAGTTTTTCTTCATGAATTCGCATTTTATTTACGATAGCCAAAACTTTAGAGAAATATTCTGTTACCGACTCACCACCTTGCATACGTAGAGCCTCAAACTCACCACGAAGTGCTTGAAGCTGCACTTGTTTCGCCTTCGCCATTCCTTGATACTTCTTCTTCATGGAATCCCATATTTGTTTAGAAGTATCCTTGCAAAGAATTGTTTCCAGTATTGAGCGATCAATAGCCTGAAAAAGGTAATTCTTCACCTTGAGATCTTTTAACCTTAGACTGTCTAACTCCGTCTTCTGTGCTTCCGACAAGGCAGTACCAGTGGCTGGCTTTTGTACGTCAACACTCACAACTGGCCAAAACTCTTTGGACCTAATAAAGTTCTCCATCAACATACTCCAATGGTCATAATGACCATCGAAACGCGAAATAGCGGGCTGAACAAAATTTTCAATAGTCATTATTTTGTTGCTGCAATAGTACTCCAAAAAGGAAAAAAACTTTTTCTGGCTCAGATACCATATGATAGAAAAATACACTAAAGCAGCAATGAAAAGAAAGAGACTCTGCAAGTGTGGAAATTTACTCTGTATTCATGTTACGAATATGAAATTACAAGAGTCCTTAAATAAGATAAAAACCACTAAACAAACGTTTATTTGTTCCTAAAATATCTAAATCTAATGCTGACTCCACTACTCCTGCAGCCTAAAGACTAGGAAACTACTTATTGACTCCTAAATAAATGTAACAAACTAACTACTAACTGACCACAAAGCTGGTCACGTTGCTAACACTTGATAAGTACATTCATATGCTGGTTTGTCTACTACTTATCAGTCTTATATTGTTGTTTTCTCTTCTATTACAGAACATGCTACTTATAATGAGTCCACAAAAGACTCAAGGAGGATCCAAGCAATGCAAGAGGAAATTTCTGCACTAGAAGACAACCACATATGGAGGTTGTTCCTCTACCTGCTGGAAAGTCAACTATTGGGTGTAAGTGGGTATCCAAGGTGAAGTACAAAGCAAGTGGTGTAGTGAAATGGCTGAAAGATAGGCTTGTGGCTAAGGATTACAGCCAGGTATTGATTTACAAGAGACGTTCACTCCAGTGATAAAAACGGTAACTTTAAGAACAATTTTATCATTAGAAGTATCAAGGAAGTGGCATATACAACAGATGAATATATACAATCCCTTTTTATAGGGTGATATGCATGATAACATATATATGCAGCTACCATAAGGATTCACTAGCTAGGGGGAGAATAGTATGATATGTAGACTACTTAAATTCTTATATGGTTTGAAACAAGCATCAAGACAGGGAACATAAAGTTGAGTAAAGCCTTGAATAAGTTTGGATTTGTACAAAATTAGAATGATTATTCTCTATTTGCCAAGCATTCATATCAAGGAATTACATTGGTCTTAGTATATGTTGATGATATGCTCATCACCGGTGATGGCTTAAAACTAATTCAAGAAACCAAGAATGCTCTATAAAGTACTATCAAAATTAAAGATTTCGGAGAACTTAAGTATTTTTTTGGGAATTGAGTTTGTAGGGTCATACCTATGAATCACTATGCTTCAGAGAAAATATACCTTGAAGCTAATTTTAGAAACAGTCTTAGCTGGTGCAAAATCAGCAGTTAGACTAGTGGATACCAATTGCAAATTAACTTCAAGACACTATGATGAAGTCATAGAAGAAAAGTATAATCCAGGAAAAGATCCACCAGCTGATCAGGGTGCTTATTAGAGGCTAATAGGCAAGTTACTTTATTTGACAGTAGCCAAAATTGGCATATCCTTTAGTGTACAAACACTAACTAGTGGTTTGTTCATGAGAATATTTTCACTTTTTTCGGAAAAATTATTTCACTTTGGTGAAAAAATTAAAAAATAATACTGTTCCAAATCAATTTGAAATTGTATTTGAAAAAGTGAAAATAAGTAAAACTTGTTTTCACCTTTTTCACTTATTCTTCTATCATAATATTTAAAAGGGAAAAGGCTCAAATATGCCACTGAACTATCAGAAATGGCTCATTTATGCCATCCGTTAAAAGTTGGGCTCATTCATGCCATCGCCGTTATAAAACTGGTCCATCCATGTCATTATTTTTTAACGATGGTTTTTAAAAAAAAATGCTTTGCCACGTGGCCTCTTATTAGAGGTCCACGTCATTTTTTTAATTTTTCAATTTTTTTTTTCATTTTTTTTAAGTTTTGATCCATTAAGAAGAATTCACCCACACCCAACCTATCACCTTAGCCCATTTTAATATTACTCTTAATTTTGACCCTAGATTTAAACATATATATAATCATTTAGTCTTCGAACATGAAATTTACACACTTGAATACTACGTTTAAAATAATATAAGTTAGAATAATTAATAATTTAAAATGGCAAATGAATAAATTGTGATTAAAAAATAATTTGTTTTGACTCTCGAAATCCGAACATCATCACATAATTTAGGACGAAGAGAATACCACATACATGAAGGACCACAACTTTTAATTAGGAAGAATACCTAAATATTCCTTCTAAATTTGGATTATAAGTTGTATAATTGAATTATTGGTAGTCTTAATTATTTCGTGGACTTGGCTCTTTGGTAGCCTTTATACTCTTTAACGTGGACGAGACATAGAGCATAATTTATTTTTAGGCGTGTTAGAGTTTAAAAAAATATAAAATAAATAAAAGACCACCATCAGGTATGTAGGGTGTTTTCAGTCCACATATTTTTTAGTGTTGTTTGGTATCCACTTACGCAGACACTATTTATGTGTACATTAATGGATCTTTAATGTGTACATTAGAGAATCCACCCACGTAGAAAAAAGTTATGTTCTACGTCTCGTCCACGTTAAAGAGTATAAAGGCTACCAAATAGCCAAATTCACGAAATAATTAAGATTACCAATAATTCAATTATAAAACTTATAATCCAAATTTAGAAGAGATTTTTAGGTATTCTTCCTAATTAAAGGTTGTGGTCCTTCGTTGTTGTGGTATTCTCTTCGTCCTAAATTATGTGATGAAGTTCGAATTTCGAGAGTCAAAACAAATTAATTTTTAATCACAATTTATTCATTTGTCATTTTAAATTATTAATTATTCTAACCTATATTATTTTAAATGTAGTATTCAAGTGTGTAAATTTTATGTTTGAAGACTAAATGATTATATATATGTTTAAATCTAAGGTCAAAATTAAGAGTAATATTAAAGTGGGTTAAGGTGATAGGTTGGGTGTGGGTGAATTCTTCTAAATGGATCAAAACTAAAAAAAAATTTTAAAAAAATGGTGTGGACCTTTAATAAGAGGCCACATGGCAAAGCAGTTTTTTAGAAAACCACCGTTAAAAAGTAATGGCATGGATGGACCAGTTTTATAACGGCGATGGCATGAATGAGCCCAACTTTTAACAGATCGCATAAATGAGTCATTTCTGATAGTTCGGTGACATATTTGAGCCTTTTCCCTATTTAAAAATCAACCCTAATTTATATTCATGGCCGATCAGAACTCCAATTTCAACTTCAACTCCAACTCCAAAAAATTATGATTTTCATGGACAAACGGGGTCTAAGTCAGTTCCTATAAGCTCCAAAAATGTCATGCATAGAAGTTTCCTTAAGCATTGTAAGATATATATAAAAGCAGATTGGACAAGGTCTGCTGTTATCAAGCAATTACAAGAATGAAATGACTACATTTTGTGATGCAGACCGCGCAGCGTGTCCTACACTAGAAGGTTTGTTACTGGTTTCGTGATCAAGTTTGGAGATTCATTGGTATCTTGAAATCTAAAAACAAGCTGTTGTTTCAAGAAGATCTGCAGAGTAGTATAGAAGCATCACTTCTACTATTAATGAATTGTCTTGGTTATCGGGATTGAAAGAAATTTGAGTAGAGGTTACATAACCAATCAAGGTATATAGGTGATAGCAAGTCTTTACTTCAGAAAGCTGCAAATTCAATCTTTCATGGAAGAACCAAACACATAGAAATTGATTGTCCTTTCATAAAGAAAAAGATAGAACAAGGGTTGGTCACTACTCGTCACATTTCAGAACAAGGGTTGGTCACTACTCAGTCACATTTCAACCTCAGATCAACTAACATATTTTCTAACTAAAGGGTTTACCAAGGTTCAACATTAGTATTTAAAGTCCAAGCTAGGTGTACTAGATATTTTACATTGCACCTATCTTGAGGGGAATATTAAAGCATAAAGACAACATAGTTAATCACATCATTGATCATTAAACATCAAATAGTTAATTAGATCAGTAGTCATTAATCCTAGTTATTATTGATTAGAATTAATCACTAATTTCCGGAAGTTAGTTAATATAGTTAAGACATTTAGTTAGTATCTTGAGCTAGCTTCTAGATTCTTCCTTATATGATCACTATATATACATATGTTATGTACAATCAATACACACAAACTATTAATAAGGTATCTCTAAACTCTACTCTCTGCCTCCGTTTTTCTCTCTTCCTCCTTACCTACTTCATGAATTCTATGATTCTTTACTGTTCCATTACTTTTACTTTGTCGTTTTTGTAAAATACAACAATATGTATCTCAAGATAAGTTGATAAGGAAATTCTAGTAATATAATTGAGTAATGCAAATTTTTTTTTAATGAACTAATCCTATCACTGACAGATTTTTATAACCAACTCAAGATCAGTATTTTAAAAGGTAGTCTGAGGCGAGCCTCGAGGCGAGGCGTAGCAAAAAACACACCGAGGCGTTTTGGAGAGGCAAAAGTATCGAAAGGTGAACGCCCCAAAATTTGAAGCGTTTGCCTAAGCGTGAGGCGTAAGCCCAAAAAACTTTACTAAATAAAATAGTTTTTTCCTATTAATAAGTATCTAATTTAAACTTAATATTAAAATAAATGATTGATAAATACTTAAATACTCAAATCAAAAGTAAAAGAAAGCTTAAAAATCACACTTTCGAACGTATTTGCCTGTGGATGTTGACGGTACTGCTACTCAAGAAGGTATTGGGCACACGCTTTCATATTCCTAGTTCTTTTCTTTTCTTTTAGATTTTTGCAAGTCATATAGTGACTAGTTTTCAAGATATTTACTTTTTTTGCTCTCTTTAAAATACAATTTATAGTAAATGAGTGTGTTAATATACTGATCAAGTAACGAGAAGGTGGGTGTTGATTAATTATGTACTATTATTTTATACCAACTTGTGTTTTTTAGGACATAATAGGTTATTATATGAGAAAGTGACTTGGGGCTTTGGACTGTAGGTGACAAAAGAGTTTTAAAATGAGGTGTGGGTGACACAAGTCTTAATAATTGAGTTGAGGTGACAATTACTTTATTAAGGATTAAGAAAGTAAGAGAAGTTTGAAAATAATCCACAAGTTTTTTAATTTACACTTTGATCCAATGTAAAACCTAATATAACTGGAAATGGAGGAAAAAAAGGCGCATTTCTCTCTCTTCTCATTTATTGGAGTTTTCTCTCTCTTCACAATTTTTGTTGTTCATTGTTGTTGTTGCTTTATTCATCATCTTCTTCATTATCATCATCTTGTTCTTCATTATCATCTCTTCTTGTTCAACATCATCATCTTCTTGTTGTTGAACATTGTTGTTGTTACCGCTACTGTTGCTACTTGATCAAATTTTTTTAGGTCAAATTTTATTCGTATATCACTTGGGCATTACTTATTAGGTGATTTTAGTAGGTAAAATTATAATTTTTAGTTGAATTTCTCATCTGGGTGTATCTGGTACTGATATTTTTTCAACAATGGATAAAACATGTAACATGAATCCAACGGATGAGTAATCTGTCGCATAGTTGAGTAATCTGTTGCAACATATATGACTAATCTGTTGTAAAATATTACTCATCTGTTGGATTCATATTATAGTGTTGTAACATGAATCTAACATATGGGTCATCTGTTGCAACAGATTAGTCATATGTTGCAACAGATTAGTCATATGTTACAACAGATTACTCACTTGTTGCAATAAATGACTCATATGTTGAATTCATGTTGCAGGTTCTATCCATTGTAGCAGTAGCAGATATACCAAATAAAAAATTCAACAAAAATCATAATTATACTTACAAAATCACATATGTAGTAATGTCCAAGTGATATACAAATAAAATTTGACCTAAAAAATTCTAAAAATTTCAATAAGGGCACAACGAATAAGTGAAACACATGAAAAATTTCATGAAACAGGTAAAGAGGACAAAGATAGTATATCATACATCAAATGCAAAAGGATCAAGAGGACAAATGTTTAAGTTCTCCTAAAAATATTTAAGTTCCCTAGTATTTTAATTGCTTTCTAATGAATAACCCATCTGTTATAATAGATTTTCGATGTGTTTGATAATTTTCAACAGATGACTCATCTCTTGCGATATGTCAGTTATCTGTTAATCCAAATTAAGCAATTATTAGTAATAACTAAATTAATTTACCTAAAATTAAAGACAAGTCTTTAAGATAATGGTACAAACATTTGAGTTCTCCTAAAAATATTTGAGTTCCCTAGTATTTTAATTATTTTTCCAATAGATGATCTATTTATTGCAACAAGTTAGTCATTTGTTGGAACAAATGCTTATAACAAGTTAGTTATTTGTTGATTCAAATTAAGTAATTATTAATTATAATTAAATTGATTTAATTAAAATTGAAGACAAGACATTAGACAAGGGGAAAACGTTTGAGTTCTCCTAAAAAATATTTGAGCTTCAGTATTCTAAATTATTTTTCAACACATATTCTGTCTATTTAATAATTTTTAATAGATGAGTCATATGTTGCAACAACTTAGTCATCTGTTACAAGAGATATCTATATCTGTTTGATAATTTTCAATAGATAAATTAGTTATTGCAACAAGTGAGTCATCAACAGATGTCTATAGCTGTTTGGTCATTTTCAACAGATCTTTTCATTTGTTTGGTCATTTTCAATAAATTGCTCATCTGTTGTAACGTGTTAGTCATCTATTGATTCAAATTAAGTCATTATTAGTAATAACTAAAATAAAATATGAATTAATAAGTTCAATTATAGTTTCAATTAATCTCATGGTAATTACACGATCAACTAAGTATGTTCGTCCTAAATAGAGTGATCAATTGACCAATTTTATTTGAAATGATTCAAACTAAGTCATCATTAGAAATAACTATATTGATTTAACTAAAATTAAAGATGAATTATTAAGTTCAATTATGATTTCAATTAATCTTATAGTAATTACATGATCAATTAAGTGTTTCGTACTAAGTAGAATGATTAATTGACCAATTTAATTTGAAATATTTCAAATGAAATCATTATTAGAAATAACTATATTGATTTAACAAAAATTAAAGATGAATTAGTAAGTTCAATTACGATTTCAATTAATCTCATAGTAATTACATGATCAATTAAGTGTTTCATCCTTAGCAGAATAATTAATTGACCAATTTTATTTGAAATGATTCAAATTAAGCCATTATTAGTAATAACTATATTGATTTAACTAAAATTAAACATGAATTGATGAGTTCACTTACAATTTCAGTTAATCTCATAGTAAATACATGATTAACTAAGTGTATTCGTCCCGGGTAGAGTGATCAATCAACCAATTTTATTTGAAATGATTCAAATTAAGTCATTATTAGTAATAACTAAATTGATTTAACAAAAATTAAAGATAAACTTACAATTTCAATCAATTTCATAGTAATTAAATGATCAACTAAGTGTATTCGTCATGAGTAGAGTGATCAATGACCAATTTTATTTGAAATGAATCAAATTAGACCATTATTCGTAATAACTAAATTGATATAACTAAAATTAAAGATGAATTGATAAGTTCACTTACAATTTCAATTAATCTCATAGTAATTACATGATTAATTATGTGTATTCGTCTCGAGGAGAGTGATCAATCGACCAATTTTATTTGAAATGATTCAAATTAAGTCATTATTAGTAATAACTAAATTGATTTTAACTAAATTAAAGATGAATTGATAAGTCCACTTACAATTTCAATTGATGTATTCGTCCTTAATAGAATGATTAATTGATAAATTTTATTTGAAATGATTCAAATTAAGCAATTATTAGTAATAACTTAATTGATTTAACTAAAATTAAAGACAAAACCTTAGACAAGGGGACAAACATTTGAGTTCTCTTAAAAACATCTGAGCTTTAGTATTTTAAATTATTTTTCAACATATATCCTATATGTTTGATAATTTTCAACTGATAAGTCATATATTGCAACAACTTAGTCATATGTTGCAACAAATGTCTCTATTTATTTGATAATTTTTAATAGATGAGTCATTTATTGCAACAGATTAGTCATCTGTTGCAACATGTGTCTATATGTGTTTGGTCATTTTCAATAGATGTCTTTATCTGTTTGGTCATTTCCAACAGATGTCTTTATCTGTTTGGTCATTTTCAA
>NC_061114.1:191586649-191594851 GCF_002878395.1 Capsicum annuum
TTTGCAATATGTTAGTCATCTATTGATTCATATTAAGCCATTATATTAGTAATAATTAAATTTATTTAACTTGAATTAAACATGATTAATAAGTTTAATTACAGTTTCAATTAATCTCATGGTAATTACGTGATCAACTAAGTGTGTTCATCCTGAGTAGAGTGATCAATTGACCAATTTTATTTGAAATGGTTCAAAGCAAGCCATAATTAGAAATAACTATATTGATTTAACTAAAATTAAAGATGAATTAGTAAGTTCACTTACAATTTCAATTAATTTTATAGTAATTACATGATCAACTAAGTGTTTAGGCTTCAGTAGAATGATCAATTGATCAATTTTAGTTGAAATAATTAAAATTAAGCAACTATTAGTAATAGTTAAATTGATTTAAATAAATTAAAGATGAATTGATAATTTCAATTACGATTTCAATTAATCTCATAGTAATTACATGACCATCTAAGTATATTCGTTTTGAGTAAAGTGTTAATTGACCAATTTTATTTGAAATGATTCAAATTAAGACATTATTAGTAATAACTACATTTATTTAACTAAAATTAAAGATGAATTAATAAGTTTAATTATGATTTCAATTATTCTCATATTAATTACACGATTATCTTAGTGCGTTCGTTCTGATTAGAGTGATCAATTGACTAATTTTATTTGAAATGACTCAAATTAAGCTATTATTAGTAATAGCTAAATTGATTTAATAATTACAATTTAAATTAATCTCATAGTAATTATATGATCGTTTAAGTGTATAACATATTGCAACAGATTTAATCTGTTGCAACAGATGAGTCATCTGTTGAAAATTATCAAACAAATATACACATATGATGCAACAGATTGGTCATCTGTTGTAACAAATGTCTTTATCTATTGGTCATTTCCAACAGATGACCAATCTATTGTAACATATGACTTTATCTGTTTGTCATTTCCAACAGATTGCTAACTTGTTGTAATAGATGACTAATCTGTTGTAATAAATGTCTTTATCTATTTGGTCATTTTCAATAGATTACTCATCTTTTGCAGCATGTTAGTCATCTATTGATTCATATTAAGCCATTATATTAGTAATAACTAAATTGATTTTACTAGAACTAAACATGAATTAATAAGTTCAATTACAGTTTGAATTAATCTCATGGTAATTCCATGATCAACTAAGTATGTTTGTCCTGAGTAAAGTGATCAATTGATCAATTTTATTTGAAATGATTCAAACCAAGCCATAATTAGAAATAACTATATTGATTTAACTAAAATTAAAGATGAATTAGTAAGTTCACTTACAATTTCAATTAATTTTATAGTAATTAAATGATCAACTAAGTGTTTAGTCTTAAGTAGAATGATCAATTGACCAATTTTATTTGAAATAATTAAAATTAAGTAATTATTAGTAATAACTACATTGATTTAACTAAAATCATAGATGAATTGATAATTTTAATTACGACTTAAATTAATCTCATTGTAATTACATAATCATCTAAGTATATTCGTCTTGAATAAAGTGTTAATTGATCAATTTTATTTGAAATGATTCAAATTAAGACATTTTTAGTAATAACTACATTAATTTAACTAAAATTAAAGATGAATTGATAAGCTCAATTATGATTTTAATTATTCTCATATTAATTACACGATCATCTTAGTGTGTTCATTCTGAGTAGAGTGATCAATTGACTAATTTTATTTGAAATGATTCAAATTAAGCCATTATTAGTAATGGCCAAATTAATTTAATAATTACAATTTAAATTAATCTCATAGTAATTACATAATCATTTAAGTGGATAACCTATTGCAACAGATTTAACCTGTTGCAATAGATGAGTCATCTGTTGAAAATTATCAAATAGATATACACATATATTGTAACAGATTGGTCATATGTTGTAACAAATGTCTTTATCTGTTGGTCATTTCCAACAGATGATCAATTTGTTGTAACATATGATTTTATCTGTTTGTCATTTGCAATAGATTACTAATCTATTGCAATAGATGTCTTTATTTGTTTGTCATTTTCAATAGATTACTAATTTTTTGCGACAGACGATCAATCTATTGCAATAGATGTCTTTATCTACTTGGTCATTTCCAATAGATTACTCATCTATTGCAACAGACGGGCTATCTGTTATCAATCTGTCTTTAATTTTGTTGTAATAGTAGATAATCTTGTGTTGTTATTTAATTTTAGTTTATGACCTTGCTCTCAACCAAACACATTCTTTCTTGTAATTGATTCTTTCCACTCCCGAACGCTAAAAAACTTACACCTCAGAACATCTTAAAAAAATAGGTAGAATAAAAAAAAATAAGAATAAACTCAGTCAATCAAATATAGATTTTCTCATTCATTACATAAAAAATATTTACAACATTAGGTAGATCCGATAAATAAACTAAATATGATAAAAAAAATATATAACCTAATTATTATTATTATTATTATTATTATTATTATTATTATTATTATTATTATTATTATTATTATTATTATTATTATTGTCAATCGAATATCCATTGGGCACCAGACCCCTCAGCCTTCGAATCCCACGAAGCACCCTTGCTCTCGCGGCGCCCAACTTTCACTTAAGTTCATGAACCAGCCTTTCAAGTTCCTACACAGTGTCAAGTAGAATTGCCATGTACCAAATCAGATCAGTCACATCTAGAACATGCATGAACAAATAATGTAAAACACTAAACCACATATACTACCAACTGGTAGTTTAACAAAAAAATGTGAAACTTAATTAGAAAATAGATGCATGTTAATAATTTTTATATTAGAACAAGAAAATAAAACATACCTTAACGGACAAACAAGAAATTTATTTTTGAAAGAGAAGTGATTGAAGATATAATGGCGGTTTTATGCAAGATAAGATGCAAGGGATAGAGCTGAGGAGACCTATTTATAAAAGATTGAATGAATGAGTAGTGCAGTGTGTTAGGCAAAAAATCACAACTGTTCACCTCTTTTTTAATAATTATACCTCTTAATTAAATCAAACTTGGTGACTTTTTGATTATTTAAATTAAAAAATAGATTTAATTACAAAAAAAGTGAAAAGTCATAACTTTTCAGCCTTTTGGTATTTTAGTTATTTAAATTAAATAGCTACAAAATTGTGTTTATCATATTTTTTTTCATATTATTTATTTATGAATCCTTTTTTTTAATTAAATGATCGAAAAGTCACGACCCTTGAGTTCTTCTAACAGATGATCTATTTGTTGCAACATATGGTCCATCTGTTACAACAGATGACCCTTTAGTTGAAATATATGACTCATCTGTTGGAGTAATTGATTCATTTTTGCAACATATGGTTCATCTATTGCAACAAATTATTCATTTATTGCAACAAATTGTTCATTTGTTGAAAAAATAAATCAATAGCAAGATTTATTCAATAGAAACAATAACAAATCATCATTTATCAATACACCATTTTTATCATGAGATTAATTGAAATCGTAATTGAACTTACTAATTCATCTTTAATTTTAGTTAAATTAATATAGTTATTTCTAATGATGGATTAGTTTGAATCATTTCAAATAAAATTGGTCAATTGATCACTCTACTCAGGACGAACATACTTAGCTGATCATGTAATTACCATGAGATTAATTGAAACTGTAATTGAACTTATTAATTCATATTTTATTTTAGTTAAATAAATTTAGTTATTATTAATAATGGCTTAATTTGAATCAATAGATGACTAACATGTTACAATAGATGAGTAATCTGTTGGAAAAAACCAAACAGTTAAAAACATCTGTTGAAAATGATCAAACAGATATATACATCTATTGCAACAGATGACTAACCTATTGAAATAACTAACTCATCTATTGAAAATTATCAAATAAATATAGACATCTGTTGCAACAGATGACTAAATTGTTGCAACATATGACTCATCTGTTGAAAATTATTAAATAGACAAGATATATGTTGAAAAGCAATTTAAAATACTAAAGCTCAAATATTTTTAGGAGAACTCAAACATTTGCCCCCTTGTTTAAGGTCTTGTATTAAATACTTCTCTTCAATTTTAATTAAATTAATTTAGTTATTATTAATAATTTCTTAATTTGAATCAACAAATGATAACTTGTTATAAATATCTGTTGCAACAGATGACTAACTTGTTGTAAAAAAATAGGTCATCTGTTGAAAAATAATTAAAATACTAGGGAACTCAAATATTTTTAGGAGAACTCAAATGTTTGTCCCATTGTCTTAGAGATGTCTTTAATTTTAGCTAAATTAATTTAGTTATTACTAATAATTGTTTAATTTGAATCAACAGATGACTAACATGTTGCATCAGATGATTCATCTGTTGGAAATTATCAAACAAATATAAAATCTATTGTAACAATGGGTCAACTATTAGAAACCAATTAGAATACTCGGAAACTTAAATGTTTTTAAGAGAACTCAAATATTTGTCCCATTGATCCTTTTGCATTTGATGTATGATATATTATCTTTGTCTTCGTTACCTGTTTCATAAATTTTTTTTATAAGTTTTACTTATTTGTTGTGCCCCTGTTGAAATTTTTGGAATTTTTTTAGGTCAAATTTTGTTTGTATATCACTTAGACATTCCTTCATAGGTGATTTCGTAAGTAAAATTATATTTTTTATTGAATTTCTTATTTGGTGTATCTGCTACTGTTACAATGGATAGAACCTGCAACATGAATCCAATATATGAGTCATCTGTTTCAATAAGTGAGTAATTTGTTGCAACATATGACCAATCTGTTGCAACAGATGACCCATATGTTGGATTTATGTTATAACACTATAATACAAATCCAATAAATGAGTAATCTGTTGCAACATATGACACATCTATTGCAACAGATTACCCACATATTGTTGTAACATATGACTCATCTATTGCAATAAATTAGTCATATATGTTGCAACAGATTAGTCATATATGTTATAACAGATTATTAATCTACACAACAGACTATTCATATATATTGCAACAGATTACTAATCTGCGCAATAAATTATTCATATATGTTGCAACAGATTAGTCATATATGTTGCAATAGATTACTAGTCTGCACAACAGATTAGTCATATATATTGCAACAGATTACTCATATGTTGGATTCACGTTACATGTTTTATCGATTGTTGAAAAAATAGTAGTAGTGGATACATTCAGATGAGAAATTCAACAAAAAGTAACAAACATAAAAAAATAACAAACACCAACAAATCAAGTTCCTCGTTTTCGTCATAACTAAAAAGCCCTAATTTTTTACCTGTGAAAATAAAAAAGAAACGATGAAGAACTCAAAGTTGTTGTCGCCGGAATGTTGCAACAGATTACTCATCTATTGCAATAGATTAGTCATATATGTTGCAATAAATTACTAATCCGCGCAACAGATTAGTCATATGTGTTGAAACAAATTATTAATCTGTGCAACATATTACTCATTTGTTGGATTCATGTTACATGTTTTATCCATTGTTGAAAAAACAACAGTAACAGATACATCCAGATGAGAAATTCGACTAAAAAATAACAAACATAAAAAAAATAACAAACACCAACAAATCAAGTTCCTCGTTTTCGTCATAACTAAAAAGCCCTAATTTTTTACCAGTGAAAAATAAAAAAAAAAACGATAAAGAACTCGAAGTTGTTGTCGCTGGACAATGTTGTCACGTCGACTGATGGTTGAAAGTAAAAAAGGAACAGATAAAACTCAAAAATATTTATCGCCAGAGGTTGAAGTTGCACAAGATTGAAGGGAGAAATTTGGAAAGTTGTTGGTTGAGAGAAGTTAGAGAGAAACTATCGAGAGAAAGAGAGAAGAGAGATTGATTTGCAGAGAGAGGGGAGTTTTGTGGGTGTGGATTGATTTGTATTTTTGAAAATATTAAAAAGTTTAAAAAATATTAATCAAGTTCACAATTAACCTAATGAAGTTTCTTAATTATGTTTGATTCTTTAAGTTGGTGTCACCAATCCTTCATTCAAGACTTAAAAGTCATCTTTCCTTCAATTTTCTCAAGTGACTTTATATATTAATTGTATTATGTGACTTTGATTTTTTTTGTTGAAATAGTTTTAGAGCATTTCCACTTATTTCTTTTTATAATTTTGATATAATTTTATCTTTTTGGGTGATTTACCTCTTTTAACAATATTTATTTCTAATAATATTAATTTATAAAATATTAAAAATTAAAGGATCCGTGGGGCTTACGCCTCATCGCCTTGGAGCTTACGCCTCGCCCCATACCGGGTAAAACGTCTCGCCTTATGCTTCCACCTTAAAAACACTGCTCAAGATTAGTTAATTTGTTATGAGTGAGAAGACTATTTTGCCCCCAGACTCTATTATTCTTTTTATCAGCTTTCTCAATACTATTCCGCTTTAGAGCAGACCCCTCCCAAAGGCATAATACCATTTAAAATATTCCTACAACTTTTTAACAAATAGTAATATTTTATCAATATGAATTTTTTTGAGAATACACCCAACAATCTCAATATATGAATAAGTGCAAATTGACACCTAATATCACTAGAGAAAATTCAAATTAATTCAAGCAAACATCCTGTATCACTTTCCATTAATTTGCAGGAATAGTCAACCACAAATTACTATGCTCATCATACTAGTCTACCACTTCCTCCTTAGTATCAAGTCTTGCACCATACTGAATATATACATTAAAGCAGATAGGATATATTCATGTGTAGGGGTCGGAGTTAGAGGAGCAGAAAGTTTCATTTGAATACGTGTTGTCGAAAAATGACATTATGTATTGGGCGAAAAAATATTAAATTTAATTATGTCTTATTAGAGATCTCACAATTTATTACAGAACATGGATTCATAGTTTCCATTGATAAAGGAAAGAACAAGAAAGAAAGTGAAAAAATAAATTTTGGATTGAATAAGGAACAAATTTGATTGTTTAGTCAGTGTTTGAACAAGCTTAGTTTATTGGGATTTCAGAAAATTAGGCCTGCAGACATTCAAAATGGACTTCTTCCTTGTCAGCTAAATGAAAGCCCAAATTATTTGATCATCCTCATCACAACAAATATGTACAGTATCACGCTGGATCAATGTCACCTTGTGTTGAAATGATAGTGGAAAATGGTTGATGAGCTCTGTACAGCTGACAATTCTATTATAACAGAATTGCCAACAGGTGTGGATCTGAGTTAGTTAGGAAGTTGGTTTTTTGTCTATAAATAGAAAGCGTGTGTACAAATTTCATTCATTCACTATAATCTCCAGATTGATCAATACAAGCTTTAGTTATTTACTCCCTTTGTCAAACTTCTTCAACACTATTGCGATCTCATTTTCAGCCCACAATGGCTAAATTTAACATTGTACCAGAGCTCGGATAGGTTGATAGAAGTTGGGCTTTAGCTGAGGTAAAGCTTGTGTTGAAGCTACTGGTTTTTTGCCTCGATCAACTTCTCAATTTCGTTTCGATTTTTCAAAGTTCACTCAAAACTCAAAGGGTTAATAATGACAGAAATTGATGTCAATAATCATTGGCACCCACTGCTTTTACAACCGTCAAACAGTCCGGGAAATATGATAATCTCGATAGAATTGAAAGGATATGAGGATTACTCAATTTGGAGCAGAGCAATGAAGATTGTATTGCGATCTAAGCGCAAATTGGGATTCATAGATGAAACCTGCACTAGAGATCAGTATAATGGTGATTCGGAATAAAAATGGGAACGTGTTAATGCCACGATTCTCACCTGGATCATGAATACAGTTTCGACGAAATTGGTCAATGGAATTGCGTATGCTACTAATGCACAAGTGGTATGGAAGGATTTCTAAAAGCATTTTAACAAAGACAATGGATCGAGAATTTACAATCTACATAGAGAAATTGCTATAATTTCTCAAGGTACATCTGACATCTCTTCTGTTAGAGAATTTAACAAAGTCTTTGGTTCATGAGGAAAGCCAAAGAAAGATTTGTCAATCTATCTCACAAAATAATGTCAGGGATGAATTGCATAAGAGCACAACACTAGTGAGTTTACATAATAAACAACATTAGAGGTTCAAAAAATATAGAAATTATGGAAACACTAGTGTAACGCCCCGAGAGTACACCCT
>NC_061114.1:191597851-191634493 GCF_002878395.1 Capsicum annuum
AGGGCATTACATTGAGACTATGGGAGCTATCATCTAACCGATATTCCTCAATCTGAGCTAATTGGGGTCCAACTTGTAACCCCAGTTGGAAGGATATTAATACCATGCCACGGATACTAACGTTGGCTATGCGAATTCACTATACTGATGTACTGTGCCGAAGGACTAAGGGTGTCAAGCTTGAATTGACGAGTGACCCCTGCGAGATAGTTAAGCCTAAACTAATGGGTTACTTCTCATATCCTACGCTGGCTACGTAGTTCTAAGTTTAAGGACAGCTACTAGCGACTCTACCTATCTGACGGGGAAGCCTCCATCCTTATACTCGCTCGGTGCTAAATCCTACGACCAACTGAATGACACTGAGTTACTGACTATTCTGAGTTTAACTGACTGTTCTAATAATGCTCATAAATATAATCTGAAGTTATTCTGAAGATACTGAGACAAGACTAAGTAGAACAGTTATGGTTTTTGGGTATTCAATACCCCCAAGACTCAAAAGCAAAAATAGTAACACAACATTAAGCTTAGAGGACTGAGCTTGAAAGACCTCTATCAAATACTCATTATTGTAGGCATTTTATCAAAGACTTGTAGTTCATAGTTTAATCAAATCATGGGAATGTTATGAAACTTGTAGTAATAGCATGGATTCACCATAGATAACACTAAATCATGATTTAATTCAATAAATTATATAATTAAAACATGGGATCTGATTGACAACAATAATTTCATTTATAAATGGTGTAAAATCATAGTTCATGGAGATTCATAGGTGAAATCATAATTAAAAATCAAAATAACTTGAAAAGATTATAAATTCATAATTAAAATTAGGTACTTGGACTCCATGGGTGAAAGAAAGCCATGAATGAACATTTAACATACCTGGATTAATGCATTTGAGAGAATTGATGGTGAGTTCTTGAGATTTGGCCTTGAATTTGAGATCTAAGGTTTTTGTGTTCTTGAAGAGAATGGATCCCTTTTGAGAAATTTGAGAATAATGGGCATATGATGCCCTATTAGGCTTTAATTTCATGTTTAGGACGACTTAAGGCTTAATAAAATGACCAAAAAGCCCCCTTGGAAATTAAAAACGTGGAACTGAAAAATTAAAAATCCCGATTTAAGGCCCTAGCGCGACATGCCAGGATCGCGGAGCCTCAGTAGAAATTGACGACTGAGATCTGGAAGCTTGGTGCGACGCGGAGCTATTGTGGTAAGCCTTTGGAATGCCATTTTTGCCACCTCCGCAACGTGCCATTATTGCGGAGGCTCACTGGAAATTTCCAAGTATGAATTGGGTCCTTGGCGCGACGCGCCAATATCACGGTCCTTACTGGAAATTGACAATTGGCATTTAGACTGGCTCCGAGATGCGCTAGTGACCAAAATGACGTTGTTTAACGACTGAAACTTAAAATTGCTATAACTTCTTACCCGGTTATCGGATTTGGGTAAAATTTACATTGTTGGAAAGCTAATTGAATTTCCTACGTAGAAGCAGGCTCTAAACTGAAAAATAATGGGTATTTTTAGATTTTTTATATATGAATGATTATGTATTGGGGCTTAAATCATGCTAGGAAAATACGGGGTATTACAATATCTCCCCCTTAGGATCATTCATCCTCGAATGTGACTGGTTAAACAGAGGAAAACTGATGGACTGAGCTTACACACCGAATATGCATATATGATGCATGGAATGGATGACTGAACTAATTTGTAAATGCACGACTGACATGAATATGACGTGAAACTGAAATTGAGCTGGATAGAGAGAAATCTTAAGAAGATTAGTACCTTAAATTGAATCTGAATTTGCGGAGAAAAGATGAGGGTACTTGGTCCGCATATTTGATTCTGCTTCCCAAGTTACTCCCTCAATGAACTAATTTCACCAAAGAACTTTGACTAGTAGAACTTCTTTGTTCTTTAGTCTAAGAACTTGATGAACAAGAATTTCGACTGGAACTTCCTCAGAGGAAAGATTGTTCTGAACATCTACGCTTTCTAGGAAACAACTACGGATGGGGATCACCAATACACTTCTTCAATAATGAGACATGGAACACTAAATGTACTGAAGCTAGATCTGAAGGCAACTTGAGCTTGTAAGCTACCTTTCTGAAACGACTGAGAATTTTGAAAGGACCGACATTCGGGATTGAGTTTCCTTTTCTTGTCGAACCTCTTTACCTTCTTCATAGGAGATATTTTCAAGTACACAGAATCACTAACCTCAAATTCGAGATCCTTTCTCTTTATATCTTTATATGACTTCTGTCGGCTCTGGGCTGCGCTAAGATTTTCTCTGATCAACTGAACCTTCTCTAAGGAATCAAACACCAAGTCAGGCCCTACTACCATGGCCTGACTTACTTCAAACCAACCAATTGGAGATCTACATCTCCTACTATAAAGAGCTTCAAACGGAGCTATCTGGATATTGGAATGATAGCTATTATTAAATACGAATTCAATCAAAGGCAAGTGTTCATCCCAACTACCTTTAAAATCAACTACACATGCTCTCAACAGATCTTTAAGAGTCTGAATAGTCCTTTCTGCTTGACCATCTGTCTGAGAGTGGAAGGTTGTACTGTGATGGACTTGGGTACAAAGACCCTTTTGGAATGCTTTCCAGAAGTGATATGTAAACTGGGTACCTCTATCACATATGATAGATAAGGGAACACCGTGCAACCTAACCAACTCTATGAGATAGATTTTGGACACCGTGCAACCTGACCAACTCTATGAGATAGAGTTTGGCATAGTCCTCGGCTGAATAAGAGGTATGGACTGGCAAGAAATAAGCTGATTTGGTCATCCTGTCTACAATAATCCAAATAGAATCATGTTGATGACGAGTACGAGGTATACCCACCACAAAGTCCATGTCACTTTTTTCCATTTCTACGTGGGAATGTTGAACTCCTGCATAGACCCACTAGGCTTCTGGTGCTCAATCTTAACCTACTGGCACGTAGAGCACTTACCTACGAACTCTACAACATCCCTCTTCACCCCACTCCACCAATAGACCTTTCTCAAATCACGGTACATCTTAGTAACCCCTGGATTAATAGAGTAGCGCACACTATGCTCTTCTGCAAGAATCCATTCCTCAAGTCATCTACACCAGGCACACATAGACAACCCTGACAATGCAGCACACCATCTCCCCCTTGGGCCTTCTGATCTCTAACTAATTCTTTCAACGTAACTAGATTGGGATCTTTATTCTTCTTTTCCTTCACTTCGGAAACTAGAGAGGATTCTGAACTACTCTATACCCATAGACTGCCTTCTACTGAATCGACTAGGCGGACACCTAGTTGGGCAAGCTGATGAACTTTTTGTGCCAATTTCTTCTTACTATCCTTAACATGAGCAACACTACCCATAGACAATCTACTGAGAGCATCTGCCACTATATTGGCCTTACCCGAAAGATACAGAACACTCATGTCATAATCTTTCAATAACTCGAACCACCTTCTCTGATGCAAATTTAAATCTTTTTGAGAAAAGACATACTGCAAGATCTTGTAATCTATGAACACATCAACATGCACCCCATATAAGTAATGCCTCCAAATCTTTAAGGCAAACATTACAACTGCTAGCTCAAGATCATGAGTTGGATAGTTCTACTCATAGGGCTTAAGCTGCCTAGAGGCATAGGCTATGACCTTTCCTATCTGCATAAGGACACAACCCAAACCTACTCTGGATGCTTCATATACACAACAAACCTATCTGAACCATCTAGAAAGGTAGGAACTGGGGCTGAGGTAAGTCAATTCTTCAAATCCTAAAAACTCTTTTCACAGGAATCTGACCACTGAAACTTAACTTTATTCTAATTCAATCTGGATATGGGTATGCAATAGATGAAAACCATTCAACAAACCGATGGTAATATCCAGCCAAACCTAAGAAAATCCTGATATCTGATGGAGAGATGGGTCTAGGCTTATTTCTCATTACCTCAGTCTTCAGAGGATCAACTCTAATGCCATCAAATTCAGGATCAACTTTCCTTAATCTTCTGCTCCTCAATTTGTTGAGCAAGGACCATCAACCTTGACAAGTCCATCTTCCTAATCAGCATTGTGGTCCTGCACTCCTTAACTACACTATCAGACACAGCAGACACAAACTTACTTATCTTGGACCTGTTGTCAGCAACCATATGAGGAGAATATCTAGCTAATAGAGTAAACTTGGGAGAATACTCCCTCACAATCATGCTACCTTGCCTTAAGTTAATAAATTCTAACACCTTGGCCTTCCTTAACTCTAATGGAAAGAATCTGTCTAAGAAAGTCATAGAAAAACTTTTCCTATTCTATAGGCCTTGCATCAACACCCCTATCTACCTTCCACTACTTAAACCAAGTATAGGCTACATCCTGCAACTGATATGTATCCAACTCGGCACTCTCATAGGATGTCACCCCCATAGCATCCGTTACCTTTTGAACTATATCTAAGAATTCCTGTGGATTCTCTTCAGACTTGGATCCCGTGAAAGAAGGAGGATTCATTCGAATGAAGTCCCAAATTTTGGTTGCAGTAGTATTAGCCACTGGGTTGGCTAGAATAGCTGTTGGCCGTTCATTCTGAGCTGCTATAGAATTTGCTAGATTGGTGAACGCAACCCTAAATTCTGTGTGAGAGACATGCTCATCCAGAGGATCTGCCTGGATGTGTGGAGGTGTTGGCTAGTTTCCTGCTCCTTTTCTGTTATTTTTTGGGAGGCATGTTCTGTAAACGAAAAGAATAAATGGATTAGATTAAGATTTTAACTTGAGCTCATGCTCACTCGTATGACATGAATACTGAAAGAAGGTAAACTTTTACTAAATGCCATGTAGCCTCTTGCCCATAAGTGTGGCGTGTTACACACCCATGCACAAGACTCTACTTGCCATGGCTTTTAGACTTCCTAGGATACTTTAAAACCTTAGGCTCTGATACCAAGTTTGTAATGCCCCGAGAGTACACCCTGGGTGTCACACGATGCTTATAGTCCTGAGGGACCACAAGCTAACCCATGAGCTAGTACCACTGTGAGCACTGAATAACACAATCATAAATGTGGAAGAATAACTAATATGCCATAAGGTTTTAATAATTGAAACAAATACTGAATTATGAATCTGAAGAAATAACTATCTGAGTCTGAATAAATACTAAAATCTGAGATAAACTGAATAACTAACTGTCATTTCTACTAAAGTCTGAATACTGAATAACTGATTGTATTATCTGAAAGCCTCTAAATTGAATAACTGTGAGTTGATGGGACAGGCCCCAACTAACTCCCACTAACTACTAGACTAAAAGCATGAAATAAAATAATCCTTCCTTGAAATATAAGGACTTACCACTGCTACTACTGAGAGCTTGAGAAGTCTAAGCATGATTCGGGAATTGGCATCAGGACCTATGATATAATACATCATAGCACAAAAGAAAGGTATGCAATCAATAATACTTTGAATGTACTGGTATGCTAAATGAGGTAGGCTAACATGCATGGTTTCATAAACAAGAACAATAATTATCTGAACATACATGTAAACCATGGAATACTGAATAGAGAGCATGAAATCAGTAGATACTGGAAATATGTGAATTTGGTAAATACTGTGTATGCATAAAAGTCTATAAATACTGAAGGTATGTAAAATCTGTAGATACTGGGGATGCATGACCAAGCATATTACATAAACTGAATAGAAGTCTGTAAACTGAAATACTGAAATAACTGATATCTATATACCTTGGTCAAATAACACTAAGATTGAACTACTAATCTGATTTTTGGACTGGGACTCTGGGAGCTATCATCTAATCGACATTCACAAATTTAAGCTAATTGGTGTCCAACCTGTAACCCTAGTTGGAAGGGTGTTAATATCGTGCCATGGGTACTAACGCTGGCTATGTGGATTCACTATACGGATGTACAGGCCTGAACAACTAAGGGCGTCAAGCCTAAACTGGCGGGTGACCCCTGCGAGATAGTCAAGCCTAAACTGATGGGTGACTTCTCATATCCTATGCTGGCTATGTAGTTCTGGAGTTTAGGTAATACTACTAGTGACTCTGCCTATCTAACGGGGAAGCCTCCATCCCTACACTCGCTCGGTGCTAAATCCTACTCCCAACTGAATGACACTGAGTTACTGACTATTCTGAGTTTAACTGACTATTCTAAAATTACTCATAAATATAATCTGAAGTTATTCTGGAGATACTGAGACAAGACTAAGTAGAACAGATATGATTTTTGGGTATTCAATACCCCCAGGACTTAGAAGCAAAAATAGTAACACAACATTAATCTTAGAGGACTTAGCATGAAAGACCTCTATAAAATACTCATTCTTGTAGGCATTTTATCAAACACTTGTAGTTTATAGTTTAATCAAATCATGGGAATGTTAAGGAACTTATAGTAATAGCATGGATTCACCATGGATAACACTAAATCATGATTTAATTCAATAAATGATAGCAGTAAAACATGGGAACTGATTGACAGCAATAATTTCATTTATACAGAGCGTAAAATCATAGTTCATGAAGATTCATAGGTGAAATCATAATTAAAAATCAAAATAACTTGAAAAGATTATAAATGAGTGATTAAAATCAGGTACTTGGACTCCATGGGTGAAAGGAACCCATGAATGAACATTTAACATACCTGGGTTAATGAATTTAAGAGGATTGATGGTGAGTTCTTGAGATTTGACCTTGAAATTGATAGCTAGGATTTTTGTGTTCTTGAAGTGAATGGATCCCCTTTTGAGAAATTTGAGAATAATGGGCATATGATGCCCTATTAGGCTTTAATTTCGTGTTTAGGACGAGTTTAGGGCTTAGGAAAATGCCAAACAGCCCCTTGAAAATTAAAAATATGGAACTAGAAAACTGAAAATTCCGATTTGAGGCTCTAGAGCGATGCGCCAGGATCGCGGAGCCTCACTAGAAATTTAAGTCTGGGACCTGGAAGCTTGGCATAATGCGGAGCTATCACGTTAAGCCTTTGGAATGCCATTTTGGCCACCTCCGTGACGCGCCATTATCGCGGAGGCTCACTGGAAATTGCCAAATGTGAATTAGGTCCTTGGTGCGACATGCCAATATCGCGGTCCCTTACTGAAAATTGACAATTTCTATTTAGACTAGCTCCGCGAAGCGCTAGTGACCAAAATGACGGTGTTTAACGACTGAAACTTAAAATCACCATAACTTCTTATCCGGTTATTAGATTTGGGTAAATTTTACATCGTTGGAAAGCTAATTGAATTTCCTACGCAATAGCAGGCTATAAACTAAAAAATAATAGGTATTTCAAAATTTTTATATATGAATGCTCATGTATTGGGTCTTAAATCATGCTAGGAAAATACAGAGTATTACAACTAGCTACAGTACCAAATTTTTTGTGAATTCTATAAGAAGAAAGGACATACTGAAGTAATGTGCTATCATTTAGTTGGTTATCTACCAGGGTTCAAACAAAAAAAAAGCCTATCTATAAACCTACAGGTGGTGCAATGAATGACAATTCCTGGACTAGACAAGTAAACTTGGTTCAACATGATAATAATATGGATGATAATGATGATTTCCATTTTAAAAAAGTTCTAGATTTCAGCTATAAAGGTGGTAATAGTGGTGATAAAACTCACAAACTGATATGATGTACACTCAGTGGTGGAGGTAATAGCAATGTTGGAGGCAATAGAACTATGCCAAAACAATCCTTTAAGTCATCGATAAATGCTTCTTCTCATGCTTATGGAAGAGGTGTTTACAGGGGACACAATTGCTTCACAGATGACTAATATGATCAGATTATACTATTGCTAGATAAAGGCAAAGGTGTGGAGTAATCAAGGAACATGAAAGGTAATATTCATGCTAACTTCAATTATGTACAGGCTAATAGAGGTGCTTGGATCATGTAGACTAGAGAAATCAATCATATGAATCATAGTTTGCATGTTTTGACCGATGTTGTCACTCAACTTCATTCCATCATAGGTAGTATACATCTTTCAAATGGAAAGATTGTGCCAATTAGTCGTCTAGGGAGTTGTCACATTGCAGGTGGTATTACTATAGGAAATATGTTGTAAGTTCCAAATTTCAAGTACAATTTGCTATTAGTCTTTAGAATGACAAAAGAGTTACAGTTCTTAGTAATTTTCTTTCCATATTTGTATGTGTTCTAGGAACTCTTTATTAAGAGAGTGAAGGGGATTAGTAGAGAAGAAGGTCTCTCATATCTCCTACTCCCTAAAGGATCTAAGGTCAAGGTTGATGATAGAAGAATAAGTACCTATTTGTAGAAAAGTCAGCAGATGTTGAGGTTTGGCATGAGAGACTTAGCCATGTCCCAACAAGTTTTCTAAAGAAAATAGTTTTTCTACAAGGCAAAGTTTTAGCTTATACTCTTAATAATTGCACAATATGTCCATTATCCAGTCAAACAAGAAAACCTTTACCTCTTAGAATTACAAGGTCAACTGAGTTTTTTCAATTAGTGCACATGGATATCTGAGGCCTTTATAAGGTACCTATATTGAGTGGTCATAGGTATTTTCTCATTATTTTAGAATGTCATTCTAAAATTATTTGGATTTTCCTAATGAAACTGAAAAGTAAAGATGTTAGATTGCTTAAATACTTTGTGAAAATGGTGCATATTCAGTTTAATAGACATGTGAAGACGATTAGAACTGATAATAGTGTTGAATTCTTTAGTAAAGAGTGTACTGATTTTTTATTTCATCATGGAATTGGCCATAAAAGTAGTTGTCCTCACACCCTACAATAAAATAGGGTGGTGGAGAGAATATATAGACATATTTTGGAGGTGGCAAGAAAGATGTGAAAGATGATGCGCCATTGAAAGATGTGAAGGGATATCAGAGGTTGACAGGAAAATTATTGTATTTGAAATTAATAAGGCCAGATATTGCTTATAGTATCCAAACATTGAGTCAATTTATGCAGAATCCTAAGAAGTCTCATCTTGAAGTTGCACACAAGGTTGTAAGATATGTAAAGGCTAAACCAGGACTTGGAATCTTGAGGTATGAAGGGGGCAAACCTTCTCTAACAGCATACTGTGATGTTTATTGAGCAAGTTGTCCAAACTCAAGAAAATCAGTAACTGGCTACATTGTGAAGTTTGGTCAATCCTTGATATCATGGAAATAAAAAACAAAATATTGTAGTTAGAAGCTTTGCAGAATCAGAGTACAGGAGCATGGCATTGACAGTATAAAAAGTAATTTGGTTAGTGGGATTATTCAAGTTTCTAGATGTGAATGTTCCCATACCAATATTATTGACACTTAATTTTTGCCCTCCACAACCCAATTTAATTTTGAGTTTCTTCAATTTTAAAATAAAATCACAACAATTATTTTATTCAAATAAACGCAATTTAAAATACTTATTCAATTCAATTTTATCATTTAATTAACCATTATACATTTTTCATATTTTTATATACGAGAGTGTATAAATTTTGTTATTTAAATGAACGTTTTCATTAAAATTAAATTTTTACTTATTAAACTTGAAAATTAATTCAAATGGATAAATCTTGGTTTTATATATGATTTTCTCTCAAAATATTTTATTTGAAAAAAATATTTGTTGGATTTTTATCAAATTAAAAAACTCGAGAATAATTTGTTACTTGATCCGTGCCAGATTGCGATTCAATTTAGCAAACGAATTAAATATGACCTCAATTGAAATCCAATTGGCCCAATTGTAATGCAATTGACCAATAGATATTCAATTTGGTTAGAATTTAAATAAGTCGTTTAAATTGTAATTCAATCTTAATCCCAAAAGTTACCATTTCTTAATTAGAAATATTTTAATCCGATTTAATTTAATTTATGTTATTCTTAATCCAATTAAATTTAATTATGATTATTCTAATCTAATTAAATTCAATTAAGGTTATTAAATAACCCCAATTCAAGGCCCATTTACTCCAACAACCAACCCCTTTGTCCCTTTTTAAACCAACCCAAATAATAACAGTTTCAACAGCCTATCTTTTCAAACCTAAACAACTCCAACCGATCCAACCAATCGGCCCAATACCCTTCGACCTGGGCCTAATCCCTTTACTTCTCTACCTTCCTCATTTACACACGACAAACAGACCCCAAAGATTAACGTATGAACCCAGAACCCAACAACGATGACAACCCATAATCGCGAACGACCAACGAGAAATCGACCCTCACCTGCGACGCTAAACCCGATTCTCACAACCAACAACCCGTAACCAACCCATTTATAGCCTCCTTCACGCATCCCACGCAAGTTCACACGAAGAAAACCCTCGAATCTTCTAGAAACGAGGCTAGGTGTCCCCCTCAATGGCTAAATTCCGCGAATCTCGGGATGACCAGTACGAATTCGTACGTTTTTGGAAAATTTTCATTGGTTGGAATGAAGTTTCTTCCCTATTGGATGCCTATTCCGGATTCGAGGCAGAAAAATTGAAAAAATTGGTACGTTTGTAGATAAAAACCAAACTATAGGGAGATTTGAATTTGAAATTCCAAAATATCCTCTTTTTCCAAGTCCCAAAATACTCCTAATTCAGTCTTCTATATAAGAATCCTTTGGGTTATTGTTTGAGGGGGTTCAAAACTTTGGGTGTTGGAAATTTTTGGGTCTGATAAGGGGTTCAAAAATTAGGGTTGGAAATTTTGGATTCATAAAAAACGAAGGAAGAAAGAAAAAGAGGGAACATTTTTCTGAGAGAAATTCTGGTTTGGAAAAACTGAGAGAGAAGGAAGAAAGGAAAAGAAAGAAATTTTTAAAGAAAAATTAAGTCTTTAGTAGAAATACTGTTCTTGTTTTAAAAGTTCGTTAGCTAAATTAGAGTCTCGAGTTGACGGTAAAGAAGTTTTCGGTGGTCGTGATCTCCGTACCAGGTCGTTATCTCATTTTGCGCCTCCCAAATAGGTAATATCCTTTTTCATTTAATATTTTGATATCTTCTGCTTCATCTCGTCATTCTGTATACATAACATTGTTCGCGATAATCTTTTATGCTGGGAGTAGCTGTAGAGGCCTCGTCGGCCGTAGAATTTGATTGATCATTATAATGTTTGCTGTCTTTGATCACCAATTTGTTGTCTTTCCTGATTCATTGCGTTATCCTGAGTTAAAGACCCCTGTTGTGAGATGTTATATCATCGACTAGTCTCAGCTTTGTTGGACGAAAGCCAAATATTTAATTTTTCTTTAAACCTGTTTAGAACTTTGGGTCGGTTGGTTTAAATTTTATGTTTTCTTTTGTTTGGCTTGCTCTCAAATATGTTATAACATTAGAGTCCTTTCATCCCGAGCATGCTATCTTTATATTGCGGAATATTACAATCTGACTAGCTGTTGTAGTGTTCAAATGTTTTGGTCCATTTGTGTCTTTCTAAGTATAGTTTAATTTTGTTTTCTTCATTGCTTGCTCTGCAAACCCATTATCGACATGTTGTTTGCTTGCTAAGAGCAGCAGTAGAAAGGTTTATGGGCCATAGGATTAGTATGCTAAAGAGTGCTTCAATAAAAAGAGACTAAGCTTTCGAGTAGTGAAAGCCCTCTTAGCCATCTTTTTATTTTTCTAGATGTTGTCATGCTATATTTTCTCAATAACGCTTAGTCAAATTAACAAAGTTGTTTGAGGCTACAATTTTTGATTCGCCATAGATGGTCTGTTTTGTTAAAAAATGTGTTCTTCTCAATTAATAGTCCAATTTTTGCTTCCCTCTTAGCGTAAATAGCATATTCTTGAATTGTTTTGTTAAAAAAAATGCTTTCTTTTCAATCAGTAGTTCACTGTTTGCATCCCAATAACGCAAGTAACAAGTTCCTAAGTTGTTTTTTCTGTGAGAAATGTTTTCTTTTCAATCGGTGATTCACTGTTCTATAAGCACTAGGTGATAAACATGTTGATCTTTTCTTAGTTAAAACTCAAAAATCATCTTGTGCATTCTATGAAGCACAAATAACAGATGTGCGACTTTACCTATTCCTCATGTGGTTAACCTGCAAGGCTTGTGCTGCCGATTCATTATCTACTGATTTGGATTATATGTTATTCGATTGAATCTTATGGTGAATTTGCATGATACGCCTTGGAATTGAATCATGTCTACTTCATGTTGAATCCCGTAGGGTAAACTTTAAAAAAAAATTGTGTCTTGAAACCTTCCTTTCCGAAGGTTATATTGAGCGTTGAATTTTCTTATATCTTCGCTTGAATCCATGCAACTGCCTTGCGCTTATACACGAGTTTTTTTTCTGGTAATTTCCATTGGCTACTTGTTAGAATGTATGATTCTTGTCGTGATGTATGATTACAGTAATAACCCTACTGATTGATAAACCAGCTTATCAATTTCAAATCACGCATGTTTTATTGTTAATTGTTTTAAATGTTTAATAATTAAGTTGAATTACCAACTTTGGATTAAAATTAATTCACTTCCTTTTAATTTAAAAATTTATTTAGTTAGTACATGTTTCATTACAAATTTGTTAATCATTTTACATTCTGTATGTTGGCTATAAATTCTGAATGAGTATTAATTTTTTTTTAACTATTTCTGTGCATGAACCCGCGTGGGAGTCCAAACGGACTCTTTCCCCTTGTATTTCATAATGGGTCATTGAGGCCCGTCTCATTGAGTCAAGCCCGAAAGAAGGCCCTAAGTAGACAATCTCATAGTGCACGGATGCAAAGAGTTCAAGGAAGAAGCACGGATTAAAATTTCGTCTTCGAAGTGGCTAAGAGACTTAAAAGTCTCATTTATTTGCTAAGTTATTAATCATTGTCTTTATGTATTCATTTCTTTGTTGTCTTATTTCTTTATTTTATTTATTTGGACCTTAAAGTCAAATTCGTAAAACTAATACAGGTGGAGCAAGATTCGATCCAGAGACTCAAAAATTAGATTAGGACAGGTGAAATGGGTCGAAAGCCTAATTAGACTAGGACAGGTCTCATTGATTTGGGACCAAGGGCCTAAATCCCTTACTTTCTCCCCTTCCCCCTGTTGTTTATGTTTGTTTTTCTTATGTGCTTTGCGAACCTAGTTAAATCCTTTGTTAAGTCGCTAAAAAACTAGTTTGGCATAAACATCAAAATATTTCAAAAATCGCTTTCTTTTAAAAAAAAATCAACTTTTTCTTATTCAAAGTTAGTCAAAGATGATTTTTAAACAGTCCGGATAACCACAAGTTAGCGGGCATTTTAGGTGCCTAACACCTTCCTAAAACGTTAATAGGAATCGCTTATTCAGAATCTCTTACTTAAACGATTTTCCTGTTTTGAATCGTCTAAGTATTTTATAAAGGTTTCTTAATTCCTTTTCAAAATTAAGTGGCGACTCTCTTTCAAAAGCCAAAATTTCTCCGCAAAACAAATATAGTTCCATACTGACAGTAAGGCTGCTATGAAAATAGCAAATAATCTTGTGTTTCATGAAAGAACGAAACGCATTGAGATTGATTGTCATTTTATAAGAGAGAAAGTGCATGAATGGTTAGTTCATCCATTTCACATTTCTACCAATGATCACGAAGCAGATTTATTAACTATAGGCTTGGGAGGAATACAACACTATCATCTGTTATCCAATCTAGGTGTATTGAACATCTTCACACCACCTAACCAGAAGGGGGTGTTGAAATGATAGTGGAAAATGGTTGATAAGCTATGTACAACTCGCAGTTCTGTTATGTGGATGTGAGTTAGTTAGGAAGTTAGTTTTTTATCTATAAATAGCAAGTGTATGTACAGATTTCATTCATTCATTGTATCTCCAGATTGATAAATACAAGTTTCAGTTGTTTACTCCCTTTGTCAAACTTTTACAACACTATTTCGATCACAGTTTCAGCTTACAATGGCTAAATTTAACACCTTGTAGATAGGATTCATTTTTTTTAATTATTCTAGAATAATAGTGAGTTGTAATTAGAGTCAGTTACATAGTTTTATTTTGAGCGTGTTAGCCCATGAGATACTTGTATAAAATCGTCCACTGTTGAGGTAATTTGGAATATGCAGAAAACTTTCTCAAAAATTATTATTCAAGATTTCCTATGAAATCTGACACAATTCTGTTATAAGATACAATAGTTATCATCCTTATGTTTATTAATTTGCCTATTGATGATGTTATCATTCTTAAAACATAAATTATTAATCCAGCTTTTGAGAAGGCCTTACACAAACCAGAATAGCATTTTGCACCCATTACAGCCACTATCACTTTTTTGACCCATTGTGCAACAACAGGTTCTTGGATCCATGCGAACTCTAATGCCCTTCCACAGTGACCAGTTTTGTCAAGATTCACCTTTAGATCATAATCTGTTATCTCATAACTATACCCTTTGTTAGCTTGTATGAATCCATCACCCGTCAAGGGACCAAGTACTCTGACTAAGTACGACTATTTAACTGTAAACAACAAACAACAAGAACAAGAAAGCAGTAAAATGCACACAATATTTACGTGAAACCTCCTTTCTCAATGGAGTTAATTCACAATTATCTCGTAGGATTTTCACCAAAAACTTAACTAAAACAAGAGGTACAATCCTAAGGTTAACCTCCTAACCCCATCCCCTTATAATAGATCTATCCCAAGTCTCACTACAATAGCTCTATTGTAGTCTACAACATCAACTAACTCTAGCTCACATCAACACGACTAACTCTAGTCCCAACCTATCAACTAACTCTAGCTGATATAAACAATGGCTAATTCCAACCCATCCTATCAGGTGACTCTAGCTGACACAACGCTTGCAAATGACAAAGCTAAGACAATCAACACCTACAAAAAGCTTCTCTTAATGAGTAGTAGGTTTACAACTAATAACAAATCACGCAAGACTCAAACAACAAAGAACCTAAACATATATAGCTTGAGAGCAGTTGGTCCCTTGTTGGAATTGCCTATGCTTTGAAAATACATGCAACTGTAGTTGAGAGAAATGTCTTGTTGGAATTGCCTATGCTTTGAAAATGGATGCAACTTTAGTTGAGAGAAATGTCAATTTAGGATGTGCAAAAGCTAGTTTTTCATCTCACATAATGATGTACTATATGGAGCTTGTGGAGGGAAAATCTTAAGTGTTTCTTATTGGTTGAGAGGTAGGGACCACGGTACAGTACCGTAAGCTGTCATAGTTGGCAGCACCTTTACACCTGTCAGAGTTGACTCGTACGTATCTGCCTAGTTGGCATACCTTAGTCCCATTATCATTCCCATGAAATAAGTTTTAAGGTTTTTTCCCTAATTTTCTTATCAAGTTTAAATTTTACTTTTCTTCGAAGAAAAATAAAATTAATATTATAATGACTTTTACTTTTTATTTTAGTAAAATATAAAACTTTTTCTTATTTGGCAAACATCTTTCTTCTAGAACTCTATAAATAGAAGACCCCTATTCTCGTACTAACACATTAACATCTACAATGTAGTCGTTTAAGAGTTATATTTAAGAAGAGATTTTCTTCCAATAAATTTTAAGCTTTTTGATTTTGTTTTCAATATGTAGGCTTCTTGGACAATCATATCAAATAATATGTATTTTTATTACAGTTTTCTTTATCATATGATTTATCGTCTCATGATTTGCAAACTTTAAGATTTCTCATGATGCTCTCTCGATTTCGAACTCAACAATAAGATCCCTTTGAGGGACAATTTCCTCTGAATAATTTCCCCATTAAATGAACTTTTTACGCATACAACTTGTAATCTTGTTTCCCCTAAGATCTTCTGGTACAATTCCTCGGCAGGTTTGCTAAATCATCAAAAGAAAACATAGTACATCAAAAGAAAGCATAGTACTGCAGTAATCAAGCATCATCAGTTTTCCCCTTTTTGATGATGACAGACATATCAAACAAGTCTTCCCTAATAACTAGATTATCGCACAGTTGGCTCTATAAAATGAACCAGATTCTTTAGGCAATATATCTGGTTCCTCAATAAGTTTGCCAAATCATCAAAACAAGACATAGTACTTCAACGCCTATGCTTCATCATCCTTGTTCTTTCTTAATAAACTTCACGCTCCTTTCCAATCCACTAGCCAAATTATCCCAATTGATTTTGCAAACATTGTAAGCCTAAATACCTTGAGTGTTATGTTCTCCTTTGGATTTGGATAGATATGCATGTATATTTTTTACTTCGTCAGCTCCTGGCTGAATAATTGCAAGTGCAAAGTATAAGGGGCCTTTATGCCAAAAAGACTCTTTATCCAAACTATTTTGTCAAATACCCACAAGTTTTAAATACTTTGCCAAATACCCACTTAATTCCACCTCACCACCAACTTTTTCAACTTAACAATTTCAGCCCCAACCTTTATAATAATTCACTTTAACCCAATACTTCCAACTTAATAAATTCACCCACAAGTTTCTAATAATACACTTCAACCCACTCCATCATCCACCACTATATATATATAAATAATATCTAGGTTTTCAAAAATATTAAAAAAAATAATTCCAAAAGCTAAAAATAGAAAATGGTTATTTTTTCCACCAAAAAGCTTCAATTCCGACCACTTTTTCGGCGTTATTTTTCGGCGATCAGCTGTAAATTAGTCCACAAACATCATAATCTTGTCCATTGCATCCATTGTTACCCCATTTGTTTCCTATCTTTTCAAACACACTTTCCACCATTGTTAAAAAGCTTTAAATCACTCACATTACTCAAAACCACTTTAGAAAGTGCATTACAGCAGCTCAGGCGACTCTAAGTTCATTTCTTTATTCCATAAACCCAACAATCATTGATTACAAGCAATATTTGTAATTTCAAGTATTTGTACGAAAATTTACGCAGTCATCGATCCGTCCTCGCCAGTCATCGATCGTGCATATAACACGACATAGACCATAAGCATAATCTACCATCGATCGAAGCTTAATTCTAGGATGTCTATTGCAGAATTTGTTCTAATTTCTGGTGATTTCATGGGGCACTGGAGCACTGATATGCTTGCTTGCCAGATTTTTCCCACATGGTGAAGTTATTGAATCCCGAGTCTTCTTACTCTATCATGGTAAACTGGATGGATCGTTCGTTTACTACTTCTTAGCATTCGGAGCTTGAATACGAGGATATACTCACATGAGAAAGGTAATTGTCGTCGATGGCACACATTTGTATGGCAAGTATGGGGGCGTTCTACTCAGCGCCGTTGCATAGGACACCAAAAATCATATATTTTCGATTGCCTTTTGTGTCGTCGATAAAGAGAACGATGCTTCTTGGACCTTCTTCTTCCAAAAGCTGAAGTCTATCATAAAAGATGAACCAGATCTATCCGTCGTCTCTGACAGGCACATTAGCATCGCCAATGCCTTCTCCTGTGTATACAGTCGTGCACATCACGACCTTTGTATGAGGCACCTCACTGAAAATCTTTGCGTAAATCAACACTACGGAGAACATCTTTATCTATTCTACGTCGTAGCAAAGGGTTATTCCTTTGATGAGTTTAGCGATAATTTTTTGGAATTGAAGAGTAAATGCCCCGAGGTAGCTCATGTCCTTGAAAATGTGCTTGGTTTTGAAAAATGGAGTAGAGCACACTTTCCGAGCAATAGGTACGATGTGATGACCACAAACATCGCTGAGTCGCTCAACTCGATTTTGATGGATGAACGAGAGTACCTCGTGTCGTACATATTCAATTCAATTGCTAAAAAACTTGGTGGAAAGTTTAGGGAGCGACATGCATTTATCGGTGGTAAAGAGAACATATTTGTGCCTTCTGTGGAAAGGATCCTAAGAGATAATAAGAGTACGAGCGATTCCTTGTTTGTGGGTAATTCAAACGGGGTTCTAGACGAGTATACGGTGTTCGGAAACGGCGTTACTTCCAAGGTCAATCTCTTGGAGAGGAGTTGTTCTTGCTGAAAATTCCACTTGGTAAAAATATCATGCAAACACGCAATGGCAGCTTTGCGTGCAAAGTACGGCGATGGTGAAGATTATCGTAACTCCATCTATGACTACTCTTCGCCAATTTATAAAGTTGAAAGTTACCTCCTCGAATACTTGGCATCAATTAACGTGGTCCCTCCGGAGGCTGAATGGACTGTGCCACAGGAATCGGTAGACACCAAAATTTCTCCACCCCCGTATGATCCCAAACTCAAAAGGAAGAAAGTCAAAAGCACTAAGGGCGTCGGTGAGAAATTCAAGTCCAAAAAGAGGAATAGGTGTTCAATATGCAAGAAATCCAGACACAAAAAAAAACCACGTGTACAATGGGCATCAAATCATAAATGGGCTTTTTTTTTAGCTTCAGTTGTAAAGCTACTGTTTTGGGGGATGAATGTGCATTTCTATAGATTTTAACGTTCAGTTATTATCGACCTAAAGCTTTGTCTACGATAGACTATCTATAGTCTATGGTATATATAATATATGGTCTATAAAATATTATGTATTGATTATATTATTGCTGATATAACATGTCATGTTGGTCATTTTCCCGGCTTATCTCTCTAATTGATGCAGTAAATCATTATTTTCCTTGTTTCCCATTCCCATTTATTAAAAAGCTTCACAAAACATCTCTTTACTAGGAGAAATAGCTGGAATACGCATACAAAACATTTTCTCTTGTCAGACACATCGACCTACCATTGGGTGGATATATGAACGGACTCAATCTACAGGTCTATAAGTACAGGCCCTCTTTCTACGCAACCCTTCAGTTTTTCCTAAATCAAAAATATCAGAAATTGTCTTTTCTTTTTCTTCTTCACCCAAATCAAAAAAATGCCTCCAAGAAGGATACCTCTGCGCCCCATCAGATGTGTTCCTCCGAGGCATTACGACCTTCTCCTCCTAAGAAATGATTTGCACCGGCTTTTCTATGGGCTGAGTCAAGATCGCATCTACCTGGAGTGGGACCTCCATTGAATTGCTCGTTTCATGAGGGCAATTCTGGAAAGGCTCGTAATGGAATGCCTTGACTACATCACCCCCCTCCCCCACCATCCCCATAATTTAGTTTAAATATTTTATTTTAGTATATGTTTTAAGTTTTTTTGATTTGTTCATTGCTGAAGAAGCTTTCTTTGTAGGATCTTGTTAGAAGAAAGCTTCTTCTATTTTCCCCCTTTTAATGTAAATTTTACTATGTAATGCAATGAACAATTTTAATACAACTCTATTTAAGTTTCTTTTAACATTGTGTGTTTGCCATCTTTATTCTGATCCCTTGTTTGAAAACTCGAATCAAATATGTCTACCTTTTCAAGTTACAGTACTGTGGCTTAACTAATTTCCTGAAAAGTAAAGTCTAATGTTTAGATTTTATACAAAGTATTTCATCGACTGTACATATTAGTCGATCGTAGACTACATGAATCAATGGATCATAGAGTAAATTAAAACAAATAATAACGGACTTTTAAAAAATAATTTAATTTTAAAAGATTTAAACAGATCATCACATGTTATGTGGCTGGTGGAAGAAAATAATTAAATTAAAAATGATTTAAATAGATAATCACATGTTTTGGGAATTATGAAAGACAATTATTAAATTAAAAAATAATAATAGTAACATGTATTTTAGACTGGTGGAAGAAAATAATTTAATTAAAAAGGATTTAAATAGATGATGTTGGACTGGTGGTGACACTTAATAGACTGTCATATATCATGCACTATGTCCTCCATCGATCAATCTAGTATATCATAGACTTTCACATTTATTATTGCATCGACTGATATCATTATTATGCATAGACCATGATGATCTATGTACACAGTTATAGACCATCACTTGGATGTAATTAAAAATGATTAAATAAATTATAAATAAATGTGGTGTGGATTTCTACATATATTAAAGAGTGTAAACAAGTCACATAATCATATTAGAGCTTAGACAAATTAGGGAGGTTGAATTAAGAAGTGTGTGGATGGGTAGTGGTTGAATGCTCAATATCGTAAGGGTAATGTTTCTCAAAGCACAAATATGTATTGAGGATGATAATGTTTTACCACTATCAATTGCACACACTCTTTGGATTTAGGGGTGATGATGAAAGAAATATGTGGAATGTGTAGGCATCAAATACAATACATATCATATATACATACTTATGCTTTGTTTAAACATTACTCTTACGATATTGAGCATTCAACCATTACCCATCCATCCACACACTTCTTAATTCACCCTCCCTAATTTGTTTAAGCTCTAATATGATTATGTGACTTGTTTACACTCCTTCACATGTGTAGAAATCCATACCATATTTATTTATAATTTATTTAATTATTTTTTAACTACATCCAAGTGATGGTCTATAACCTTATACATAGATCATCGTGGCCTACGCCTAATCATGATATCAATCGATGAGACAATAAATGTGTAAGTCTATGATAGACTATACTGATCGATGGATGACATAGTTCATGATCTACGACAGTCTATTAAGTGCCATCACCAGTCCAAGATCATCTATTTAAATCATTTTTAATGTAATTGTTTTCTTCCACCGGCCCCAAAACATGTGATTATCCATTTAAATCATATTATATTTAATTATTTTCTTCCACCAGCCCCAAAACATGTTATCTATTTAAATTTTTTAATTTAATTATTCATTTTTTAACTGCCTCCACATGATGGTCTATAGATGTGTACATAGATCACGGTAGTCTATGCATAATCAGGATATCAGTAGATGCACTAATAAAGATGTAAGTCTATGGTAAACTATACAAATCGATGGCTGACATAGGTCATGATCTACGGCAGTCTATTTAGTGTCACCACCAGTTCAAAAGAGAAAAATTACTTTTTCAACAGTAAAAAATGGCTACTTTTGTAAGCCATCAGTGTGAACACTTTGTTTTTACTTCATATATTAGGTGTACATCCCTCCTTATTTTATTTCATCAACTTTATTTTATTTTTAAAAATTCTACAATGTCGCAAACATCTCAATCATCCAATTCTAAAAAGACTCTAATTTGTCATTGTGGGAATGCGGCTATCTTGAGGACGTCACGCACGGATTCAAATCCAGGTCGCAAATTTTATAATTGTGCAATTGCAAAGGTGAGGTGTGTGTGTTTTTTTATAAAAGTTAAGTTAATGGTTATGTAATTATTTTTTTTCCTAGGATAATGGTGCATGCTCATTTTTCAAATGGCTTGATGAGCTATCACCTCCATCTAGTCCATCAATGTCTATTCCGGGACTCGAAACATCAAATTTTTAAGGCTTGGCAAAATTTAATCTACTACAAAGGCTCCAACAATGTGAAAAAAATAAAGATTTTCTCATGAATTTGTTCAAAGAAGCCAAAGAACAGAGGGATCACTTTAAACTATTGCTACATGACACCCACATAGAGAGGGATCAACTAAAATAAAAATTGATTTTGGCCGAAGAAAGAAAGAATATCCTAAAAATGATGTTATGTGCTATAATGCTAGTATTCGTTCTTTGAAAAAGTGTAACATGGATGTAGTGATATTGAATAAATAATAATAGTTCTACTTTTGTATAATGTTAAATACTAATTTTGATAGAACCATAGTCGATTAAACAACACGTCAACTTAAATTCGACCAGCAGGGTAATGATAGACTATGCATACGGTATATGAAATATTAAGTATGCATTCTATGATATCAAGCATACAATGTACCAACTATGACCACACCCTGCATATTCAAATTCCATGCCACAAATCAGTTTGATAGAAATAGATTCAGCTCAGAATCATAACAAGTTTCATAAATAAAAGAATAATTGTCATATCCTACCACCAGATCCTTCAAACTTCATATTTGTGAAATAAAAAAAATTATCATATCCTAACAACTCATCATTTAACAACAAATTAAACATCTTAGCATTTAAATGTCTCTTTCCCTAAGTTCCCCATCAACACAAGTGTTACTGTTGATTTCATCAACAATGTCCATGACCACGTTTGTTTGGACAGCTTCAACTTCTTTTTTCTCAACAATTGCAGCTGCTTCTTCATTCTCACCTTCTTCTCTTTCTTTTTCAGCATGTGCATCAGCTGTTGCTTCTTCAGTTTTCTTTTCTTCCACGCCTTCTTTTCTTACTTCACCTGCAACAGCTGTTTCTTCCTCATCTTCTTCTTTTCGTTCACCTGCTGCTTTTTGCTCAACTTCTTTGTCAGCTTTGTCATCTTCTTCTTCAACAGTTTTTTCTTTTTCCGCACCTCCTTGTTCATCTTCTGCCGCTTCTTCTTCTTCAACTGCTGCTGCTATTTTTCCATCTTCTTCTTGGCTCTTATTTTCTTCACCATCCTTCTTTTCTTCTTTTTTTTCTCTTCTGTCATAACAGCAGCCAACTCATCCATTTTGCTCTTTTTTTCTCCTTCTTCATTCCTCTCCGATTCATGCACATGCACTATTCCATAATATTATAAAGTGTTATTGATATTTAAGGCTCATCAATTAATGAATGAATTTACCTCGCTCATGTTGTCGCTCATCATTTTTCTTTTTCTTCACTCTTTTCTCTTTGATATACGCAGTAATATCCAACACCGTTTCCTTGAGCGCAGCCACATGCTTATGAAGATCCCCGGGGGATGAGGCTCCCGCTACATCTTTGGAGGTGCTCGGAGAATCATCATAAGCAATGCATACTTCAATGGGGTTACCACTCAAATCCCCATCATCATCATGTCTTCATTTGAAGTGAGGACAGTCACCCCTTCTAACTCTTTCTTCAAGCCATCGAGGATGTTATTCTTCACCTCGTCCATATATGGCTCAAACATAATCATGTAATCCATATTCGTCTCACGAACAGTAGAGACGATGTACGGGTGCACGTTCTACCAAATATCAATTAACAATTACATAACATTTGATAAAACAGTACTATTATTGCATTATAGAAAATAAGTTCATACCTCGGTAGCTTTTCCTTTATACTTGAATGGGTCACCTTCAATTATCTTGTCTCTTTTTAAAGTGTGACATCTGAGGATGCGGGGGATGGGTAAGGGCTCATCCATTGATTTTCCAGCAAATTCTCCAAGATGAGGAAATGCCTCATAGATCTAAATCTGTAAGCAGTACAACAGTGAAAAAAATAACTATGAGTTATGACATAGTATAAATAAAATGATAATCTACGATAAACTCACTAAAGGGTTTATGGTAGATACCATGAATGCCCAGGGAAATCCAAATAGAGCATAGGATGCCTTCTGCTTCTCATCAAATGCTTCCTTCTGCTTTTTTCAGGTCACTTTTCTTCTTAAGATAGTCCATGATCAGTTGAAATGTCTCTTTCCCCCATGGATACTTCTCGAAGAAACTCAAAGAGTCGATCATTCGAATCAGTTTTATGTCGACAACCTTCGTTGAATCTTTCGCAAGCAACATGGTGTGCAAGAACCACAGTAGACAACACTTAAACTTCTGGTTCTCGTTCAGCTTATTCCCTCTGATCAGGTGTAACAAGTTGGCCCCCGTGATGTTTTTATTTTTTGTCACCTTAAAAAAATTATTCTCCTTTGCTAACACTTTCTTCATTTTTTATTCACTGGGGTATGATGAGCAGTTCAGCCCCGTGATCAAACAAAACTCTTTCAAGCCAAAACAGGAAGGCTTGTTGTTAACGCAGAACCACATCTCATGACGCATCTTATCGTTTTTAATACGTCGCAACGGCAAATAATGAACCAACTACCTATTGAACTTGAGATGTTCTAGCAGGTTTCTCAGGTGTCCAAAACAGAACCACTTGAATCTTTTCTTCAATTCTTGGTCGACAAGAATTTGTTTAAATTCTTGATAAGCAGTCATTCTTGATCTGATCGATATCTTTGTCGGGAAAGATCCGACCTCATCAATTATCGTTCGAAGGTCATACCGCTCCACGAAAATGCACCTTGAAAGAAATGGCACGGACAGCGAATCATTATCCCCATCATCACTATTACTCCCACTTCCCTCGCACTCGTCACTGTCACCACTGACACTCCACTTGGCAACATCTTCACTAGAATCGACTTAGTCTCTTATCTCCTTTAACTCAGAATATGATTCGGACACCGACTGTTCAATTTTCTTTTTTTTGACACTTTTTCAACTGCTTCAGCTCTTCTTTTTCTACTACTACCAGCGATATTGTCTTTCTTTTTAGGAATAAAACTTTTTCTACCCATTTTCAACACAGTCTACACCTAAAGAACAAATCTCCCATTTTCAGTTCATAGACCACAAGTCTATCAACAGAAATAACTCAATGATCAAATGAAATCCCCCTCCCCCCAAAAAAAAATTAACAAACACCCCACCATTAAACAGTTCACTACACAAACATACAATAATTGAACCAAAATCGAACATGCAAAATATCAAAACACAACAATTGCTAAAAATCAATCTAGTGCACCTAATCAAACTAATTAGCTATTAATATTTCAATTTTCACTATTTCAGCAATCATGTTGTAAAACAATTTCATATGTTTGAAAATTGAAATATATCTAAGGCATTCTCATTTCATAGACCACGGGTCTACGAATAGACCGCGGGTCTACAGACAGAAACAGAACGCTGTTCAAATCAAAATGTCAAAATAACTCTTCAAACAACAATTATACCACCATTCAACACTTCGTTGCTGAAAAAAAAAACACGATTAAATCAAAACACCAAATTCGAAAAAAAAAATCCTACATCACTACCAATCGATTAGCAAAAAGAAAAACCATTTAAATGGATCTAGAAATGATTGAAACTTGATTTTACCTAACCTTGCGAAGAAACAACGCCCCCTTAGCAGCTGCAGATGAAGAACTTACGAAAATGACGTTTTTGGGAGAAGTTGTTTGAAAGGGGGAGTTGGGAATTGAAGAAGAGAGAGAGGGTTTTTTTTTTTTATATTGAAATAAGTGGAGGGGGTTAGGTGTATTATATTAAATTTGTAAAGTTGTATAAATGATTAATTGTTCCCTTGGCTCACGTGTGGACTCCGCTTTTTACACCCTAAAACTAAAAAATAAATCAAAAAGAAATTCAGTGGGTATTTGGCAAAATAGTTTTGCAAAAGTTCTTCTTTGCCAATTATTCCCAAGTCTAAGAGCCTTAATCTCTGGATTGCTTTTGAGGTAGTTCAAGCAGAACGGTCTATGGGTATGTGAGCAAGCCTTGTCAAGAATACAGAGGAGATAGCTAGAGAAAAAAGCACAAGTACTGGGGACATCGAAATGTGAATTTGTGCAAAGAATGCATTTTCGCAAAAACAGGAATACAGTCTTTGTGGCTAGTCGATGCTTGAGTATTTTGACTTGGCCCTGCCCATTTATTTTTCTTTTTATAGATGGACTGATAAGTTATACAATGCATCCTAGTTGTATATGCGTCCAAATTCGATTACCTAACTCTTAAGTAACTTGTTAAATTCATCTGTGTTGTCGTATCATATCTTGCGACATTCATGCGTTGTGTATGAATTCATTCTTCTATTTTATAGAATTAGGTTGCCATATATATTCTTCAATGGTAGAATTATCATGCATGGTTGAATAATATTGGCAATAATATTTTAGGAGTATATATAAAATATATGTTCTCAGAAGCACGATATACCTGCTTGTATGATAAAATCATATAGTACTAGAGTTCTCACTTTTAAATTGATAATTAATCACAAAAGCTAGGTAGACCTAAGCTACTCAATGTATAAATGTATGAGTCTTGCAAGTTGCAAGTAGGTTCAAGGTTTGTTACGGCGAAACCTTTTACTTTTTTTAGAGTTGACTATCAAAAGTTAGGGGTGTCAAATAGATAAGTTGGACTGAAATTAAATAAATTAGCTAAATGGTTGAGTCAACTTTTATTTTTTAGTGATTTTGTAGTTTTCTAAAAATCACATTTGATCAATCTCTATCCTTGATTGCATGAAAGAAATCGAAAGAGATCAAGTTCGTCATCAGGACTCTCGATGGTCCGTCATTTTAGTTTATTCGTTGTAGCAGAGCGAATAATGTGCCAATGGAAGATAGCTACATGCAGCATAAAAGAAAAGAGACTGACATTTGACAACTCTTTGTCCTTTTCCTCCGGAGGTGGCATTGATCCAGCTAACGAACAACTGCTTCTTTTTTACCCACAACCCTGAGGAGAAGAATGTCATTTCGCAAATATTCAAGCAATTCACTGATGTACAATTAGTAAATCGCAACATGAATAATAATTTTAGGCAATGAACAAAGTAGCTAATAGCGTACAATTGCATAATTAAGAAGAGATTAATACTCATATAACGATACTAAGAATAATATGAATCACAAAAATTTAAAATATTTCATTTATTCGGATCGACAATCACAATATATCTAGGCAAGTCCAGAGCCGAACTCAGAATTTGAGCTTGACGGGTGCACCTTTATAATTAAATATAAAAACTAATAGTGCCAAAGCTCGACATACACTCCTTTAAAAACTTATTAATTATAGTATTTTATAAGCAAAATTTTAAAAGTTCGCTATTGTACTTGAATTCAATGCATTTTTCTATTCTGAACAATAATAGAAAATTTTCGAAAAATATGAAAATCGAGAGATTTGTTTGTCAGATGGTTGCTACAGGAGACATTTGATTTAAGCCTATTTCAAATTTTAAATTGATAATATTTTAAATAATAAATAAGTCAATGATCAAAAGATAAAAGTAAAATAAACATTATATAGTATAAGATGGGGAGAATATCTACCTTTTGAAGTTGAGGGAAAGCTTGTATTTTGAAATAAAATTAAAAAAAAAACATAAATAGCATCCACAATACATAAAAGGAAAAAAAGGTGTAAAATAAATGACCACTAAATATATATATATATATATATACTAGTTTAGTTGCACGTGCCTCACACGTGTAACTTTTGATTATTTAAAATTAGATAATGTTGTCTATTGTGAAGATTTTTAATAAAGTTCAAAAAGTTCAAATCCTTCACACTTTAATATGTATTTTATCGCCAGAAATTTCAAGTAGTTAATAAATTGTCACCTTTGCATTTATCATGCAATACCTTATTCCTTGATGCTAGAGGTTAAGACAAACGCATCGATTTGAATTATATTTGTTGTACGATTTTTTTTCTATATGTAAGATCTTTCTTTATTTTCAAAGTTAAATCTTTAGAAAATCATTGATTACTTATTTAAATATTTTTAAAAAATGGTACTCCTTATATTTTTCTTAATCTAACACTTTCATATTTATTTCTAAATTTTTCAAATCTTCTTAAAATCAACTTTAGCTGAATTAGAATTCTTAAACTAACAAAAAAGTATTAGTTATTATTGATTCTATGACTTATAATAAGGAAAGGTTTTATATAATTATTTAATTAATTTTCAACTATTAAATATTAGAAAAATAGTGAAAAAATAATTTTGTCTAAAGCAGACACTTTTAATGATGGGTAAAACAGTTTAAATAATATTATTAAGGCCCTTCACATTTTTTAATACAGTATAGATATAGATATAAATTATAATTTTATCAATAAAATTTTGGATTATTAGTTTACTAGATATAAATTGAAAAACCTGTCCAAAAATAAATTAGGATATACTTTATCGTTACTTTACAATTTTATCAAAGACATAAGAGTCGATTAGTAATATTTAGATCGATGTTTAGCCTCTCTTTTTTGTTTGTTAAGAATTATTATTCTTTTGAATTCTGCTTTACTTTAGAATACTTTTTTGCAACTTGAAATATATTTTGTCTTATTATTTTCTTAACTTTGTGGAATGCATTTTGGATAGGAACTTTTTAATTTTAAAATTCATTTTAGATTGAGACAAAGGAGGGAGGTCATGTAAAATTAAAAGAGACTTGGTCGTTTGGAACACCTTTGCCATTTTTATTTATTCACTCACCCTCTAGATAATTAGGTCTCATAACACAAATCTACCTTGTGATTTAATTTTACAGAATTAGAGGCAAGTGTTGTGCTAACTGGACAATTTTGTTTAATTGCTTACTCAATGTATTTTTGCAATTTTAAATCTATGTTTACCGCTTCGATGCAACATCTTAATTTTCATTGGCTTGAAATCTTATGTTTCTATCACCTTGTCACAAATGTCTATTTCAATTTCAATTCGTATTCGGTGGAAAAAAAAAACTTCGATTCCTATTATTTCACAATTTTAATAAAGATGAAAGGAGATATGAAATTAAATATATTTAAAGTACATAAAAAAGATAAGCAACGTCAAATCAAAAAGAGAAGAGCTTCATGAATACGACAATTAAGTATCATGATTAAAATAAAGGATTGACGAAGAAGTTTACCTCTGATGATATGTCGATCTGCATATGCAATTATCTATTCATAATCGTTTATATTAATATAAAACCTTTTTTTGCAGCTTTTTCACACAACGAAAATAATATTAAATAGTGACTATAATTTTTTAACAAAGAAGCATCCAAACACAATTGTCAGTCAAAAAAATATTTTTTTTGATCTCACTGTCAACATTGCTAATTGAATGATTAAAAAATGGTATATAATCAAAAGATTTCGTAGAAATCCAACTCCACAAATGGATATGAAGGTTGAGGCATTGAATTTTATTCACCTTTGATTTTGTAAGAATCAACCAATGTTTTCAATTCTTTCATGACTCTTCCTGAGGCTTTTGATTTGTAATAAAAAAATCACTAGCGTTTAAATAGATGAAAATGATGGTATAATATTTATGGCAAAAAGTAGGCAAAGGCGACTTCAAGCCAGAAAATTAATCTCAAAAGGGTGTATCTATCTTCTAAGAGTCATTTTATATCCTACCTTAAAGCCAGAAAATTAATCTCAAAAGGGTGTATCTATCATCTAATTTGAGTCAAAGACACTACGTTTGAGACCCCAACAATTTAATCAATTCGTGTAGTCAATGAGTTTCCTAATGTTTTTCGCAAAGATTTATCAAGGGTACCTCCCGATAGGGAAATAAAATTCAATATTGACCTTCTTCCAGATACTCAGCCTATCTCTATTCCTCCATATCGTATGGCTCCACCCAAGCTTAAAGAGTTAAAAAAGAAACTTAAATACCTCTTAGATAAAGGTTTCATAAGTCCCAGTGTCTCTCTATGTGGCACTCCCATCCTATTCGTGCGAAAGAAAGATGGTTCTTTACGAATGTGCATTGACTGTCGTCAGCTAAATAAAGTCACAATAAGAAAAATCCTCTTTCTTGGATTGATGACTTATTCGACCAACTCCAGGGTGCAAGTTATTTCTCCAAGATGGACCTTAGATCCAGCTATAATCAGCTTAGAGTAAGGGAATGTTATATCCCAGAGACAACTTTTAGAACCCATTATGGTCATTTTGAGTTTCTAGTCATGTCTTTCAGACTAAAAAATGCCCCAGCAGCCTTCATGGACTTGATGAACAGAGTATTCAAACAGTATTTGGACATGTTTGTCATAGTCTTTATCAGTGATATTCTTGTCTATTCTCATAGTGAGGATGATCATGCAGACCATCTTAGAATTGTGTTGCAAACTCTTAGGGATCACCAGTTGTTCGCCAAATTCAGCAAATGTGAATTTTGGCTAAGATCAGTAGTGTTCGTCGGTCATATTATTTCCAGTGATGGTATTAGTGTTGATCCCCAATAGATAGAAGCAGTAAGAAACTGGCCTAGACCTATTTCTCTATCAGACATTAAAAGTTTTTTGCATTTAGCTGGCTATTAAAGATGTTTTATTGAGAGTCTTTTATATATTATGTCTTCTCTGTCTGAATTAACTCAAAATAAAGTTAAGTTCCAGTGGTCGGATTCCTGTGAGAAGAGTTTTCAGGAGTTAAACACTCGACTAACTTCAGTCCCAGTTTTAGCACTACCTGATGGTAAGATGGGTTCATTATATATTATGATTCTTCTAGAACTGGTTTAAGTTGTGTTTTGATGCAAAGAGGTAAGGTTATAGCCTATGCCACTAGACAGCTTAAGACTCATAAAAAGAACTACCCTACCCATGACCTTGAGTTAGTGGTTGTTGTGTTTGCATTGAAAATTTGGAGGCACTATCTTTATGGGGTTCATGTTGATATGTTTGCGGACCATAAAAGTTTACAGTATATATTTACTTAGGGGGGATTGAATCTTCATCAGATAAGATGGTTAGAATTGTTGAAGGATTATGATATGAGTGTATTGTATAACCGGGCAAGGCCAATATAGTGGCAAATGCCCTTAGTACATTGTCGATAGGCAGTGTTGCTCATGTGGAGAATGACAAGAGAGAATTAGTTTGAGAAATTCACAGGTTAGCTAGATTGGGTATGAGATTTGTTGACTCAGCTAAAGGTAATATTTGGGTTCAGAGTAGCTCAGAATCCTCTCTAGTTTCTAAGGTGAAAGAGAGGCAGAATAAGGATCCTAGCTTGGTCAAACTCAAGGGTTCAGATAAAGACCAAAAAGTAGAGGTTTTCTCCTAAGGGAAAAATGGTGTGTTGAGATACTAGACTAGATTATGTGTGCCACGTGTTGATGATTTGAGGAAGTGAATTATGGAAGGAGCGCATGGTGCGCGGTACTCCATTCATCCAGGAGCCACCAAGATGTATCGCGATTTATGGAAAGTCTATTGAATGAGTGGTATAAAGAAAGACATAGCAGAATTTTAGCCAAGTGTACAACTTGTCAACAAGTTAAGGTAGAACATCAAATACCTGGTGGCACTTTATAGGAGTTTGGTATTCCCACTTGGAAGTGGGAAGAGGTGAATATGGACTTTGTGACTAGATTACCCCATTCGCATCGTCAGCGTGATTTGATATGGGTTATTATAGATAGATTGACTAAATCATCTCATTTCTTGCCAGTCCACATGTCCTACACAGCTGAAGATTATGCTAAGTTGTATATCAGAGATTTGGTTAGATTGCATGGAGTTTCTTTGTACATCATCTCAGATAGGGGTACTCAGTCTAACTCTCAGTTTTGGAAAGCCTTTTAGAAGGGTCTTGGTACCCAAGTTCATCTCAGTTCATCTTTTTATACACAGATAGATGGTCAGGCAGAGAGGACCATTCAGACCTAAGAAGATATGTTGAGGGCATGTGTTCTTGATTTCAAAGACAGTTGGGATGACCACTTACCATTAATTTATTTTGCCTCCAATAAAAGTTATCATTCTAGTATTCAGATGTCCCCATTTGAAGCTCTTTATAGGTGGAGATGTAGATCACCAGCTGGTTTGTTTGAAGTAGGTAAGGCTACTTTGATTGGTCCAGATATGATGTTTGAAGCCATGAAGAAAGTTTAGTTGATTCGAGAGAGATTCAAAGCATATCAAAGTCGTTAGAAATCTTATGCATACATAATAAAGAGAGATCTTGAGTTTCAAGTAGATGATTTTTTGTATTTTAAGGTTTCACCTATGAAGGGGGTGAAGAAATTTAACCAAAAAGGGAAACTTAGTCCCCGATATGTAGGCCCCTACTAGATTTTGAGTCATGTTTGAAAGGTAGCATATGAGCTTGAGCTACCTGTAGAATTATCATCAATTCATCCAGTGTTTCATGTGTCCTTATTGAAGAAGTGCATGGATGATTCAGCTGTTATAGTCCCTCTAGAAAGTATAGATATTCAGAATAGCCTTTCTTACAAAGAAGTTCTAATAGATATTCTTGATCATCAGATTCGTATACTAAGGAACAAAGAAGTTTCCTTGGTCAAGGTTCTGTGGTGAAATCAATCCGTTGAGGGTGCTACTTGGGAAGAAGAAGCATACATGTGAACCAAGTATCCTCGTATTTTCTCCATGAACTCATATTCAGCCGAAGGTAACAGTTTTCCTTAATTCAGTTCTTTTCCAGTCTCAGATTCAACCATATAACTATCTTCTTGTAAATTCATGCATTCGTAGATTACTTCTGTAACTCAGCATGTTTTAGATTCAGTCATGTAGTTTGTTTCAGTTATGCATGCCAGCATATAGCCTCATATTCCTCAGTATTTTCAGTGTAACTATCCATATTCGAGGATGAATGTTCCCAAAGGGGAGATAATATAATACCCTATACTTTTCCTAGCTCGGTTTAGCTCTTAGAATTTCAAGGGTTAGCTTTGAAAATTAATAACTCTTAATACATGTAGAATTTCAAGATCTAGACCCGCCAATGTGTAGATATTTGGCTCATCTTTCAAACGATACCAATTTCACCTCAATCTGATACTCAGTTGAGAAGTTATAGCATTTTTAGTAAAATAGTATGGCATTTTGATAGGCACTGTGTCACAGTAAAGGATGATTTTAAAATTGTCAAATTCCAGTAGAGCAATACGATTATGTCGCGTTGCGGTGAAAGTCCAGTTCCCACTCGTCCTTCTTCTAGTAAGGCGACATGATTTCACCATGTTGTTTTGATGGACGGAATCGGGCTCGTCCCTTTTCCAGTGAACCACCACGATAGTGGTGCATCGCGGTTGGTGGCGAAATTGAGATTTTCCAATTTTTGAACTTGATATTAAAAAGGTAATTTAGTCAATTCTCCAACCCCCATTTCGTGAATAACAGATAATTTAACCTATTCTAAGCTCATCTTGCTCACTTTTCAGCAAATTACTCTCAAAGAAAAACCCTAGAACTCAAAACTTACACCCCAAGAAATCTAAATCCCACCATTCTTTCTCCAAGAAAACTCAAAATTCAAGGTTTTCAATTCAAGAGATTCAAGAATTCATCTTCAAGAGCACAAATAGGGATTCAAGTTCAAGCTTTCTTAATAATTGCAAATTAAGGTATACGGGATTTTTCAACAAGGATAATCCTTTCATCCCTGTGCCCAAAATTTGTTTCAAAGCTGATTTTATATGAAATTTCATGAATTTCAAATTAGGGTTCATACCCGATATTGCTAATTAAAAGATTATGAGATTTGAAGTGATTTAGATGATGAATTTGCACGTTTATTTTCGTTAGATGATGAATTTGCACGTTTATTTTCGTATTTCCATGAGTATTTAAGAAATTTCCATATCATGCGTTGAATTATCAATATCTTCATTATCAAACATGAATATTATTATACTTTGACATGAATTTGATGCATGGGTTATTAAACTCTAGTTGAATATTGTTATTTCAAGATTGATTATGCTATAAGCATCCTATGACTAGATTATTTTTCAGATTTTTGATAAAGATTTGATCTTTTGATTTCAGTTTAGTTATGAAATTCACTTTATATATTTAGCTACAGTTTACAGTAAACAGATTTACAAGAGGTTTTCATTGTAAACCCTTATATTAGTTTTTAAAAGTAGTTTTCCAATAGAATGAGCATACAGATTAAAGGGAGTAGTATTTAGCACCGAGTTGGATATATTCTCATGCCCCAGAACTACAGGGAAACGTAGGATTCATATTTATCAGATTATTCCCATTTTTATATGGATGACAGACACAGATGTGATCACTTAGATTAGGTTATACGCCTTGGCAAGAGTATTACACCTCTCCCCAATGTGAGGCTTTCCCATAAGGGAACTAGACGTTGGACTCCATGATAGCTCATATGGTTTATGGCGGTTAGAAGAACCTCCCTACAAAAAAGAGTAATCTTACAAAAAAGCTTTTAAAAGAATTTTCTCCAGCATAATAGAAAAGACTACAGAATAAGAATAACAGAAAAACTTTTTGAAACCAAGTGTAAAGGTTCACGATTTTATTGAGATATTGCTTTACATATGACATTAGCTATAAGATTTTAGCTTTCATTTTATAGATATAGAAGTGAGTCCTTTCTACACTTAGATAGTATGATTTAAAAACAAAATGCCAGTACAACTTTTAGAAACTAAATGTTATGACTTACTAGATTCATCCAACATGTTTTGCTACTCTTGATTATGATTTACGATTTTAAGATATTCCAGCTTATATGAGTCATCTACATTTAGCATGCATTCTTTTACAAATCATAATAATATTGAGATATTGATTTACTTGTGCATTTAGCCCCATATACTCAGTACAATGCAGAAGTACTGATCTACATATACATCTATGTGCTACATTGTCTCATAGTGTAGGCTTAGGTGCTTAGTTTCAGCAGCGTGAGTGATTTCGATCATCTCTATCTACGTCCCGACAGCTGGTGATACTCATAGTTCGGAGACTTAGTTATTTAGCTTTTATAGCTTATTAGCATAGATGATTCAGTATTTTAGATAGTTGGAGTCAGCTAGGGGCTTGTCCTAGTGACTCTATAGCATTAGTAGTTGAGGCTTGTTAGACTGCTAGATATGATTCAGATTTTCAGTATTGATTAATCGGACTCTTGAGTTTAGTATTTTCAGATATTATATTCAGATAATTTTAGTTTAGCTCATACAGAATTCCGCATTTTAAACTTAATTTTATATCTATACTTCCCTATTATGAGTTTTAGATTCAGTAGATAGCTTACAGGGTTAGTTTAAGGCTACTCATAGTATTGAGCACTGTGTGACACCTTGGGACCCATTTTTAGAGTGTTACAGAGGTAGAGATTGGGAGAAAATAAGAAAACGTGAGGGATAAGGAAGCATAAAAAAATTAGCCGACCATTTAGTTTTAGCCAAAAATAGTATCCCTTTGCTGGGAAATGTTGCCGCCATCCATTTCTTTTTTCTTCCGATCACTGTTAGAGCTCGCAAAGTTTCGACGTGACGTAACTGTGGAACCCACCCTTAACCTGACTTAAATCAGTTAAGTATGACCAATTTTGATCCGATTTTGATGATATCTGCTAGAAAATAGTAGAAAATTTACAATTTGGAGGCCTGTGCCAAGGTTGTTTCTACGACTTTAAATCTGTCTAGTTGGTATTTCTTGATATCGAGTCGAGTTTGATCATTGTTGAGGTTTGAATTGAGGTTTTTGGGTGTGGAATCTCTTTATTTGAGTAATATTGAGTTCGAAAGCTTCAAATTGAGGTCCAATTCTACTCATCCCTCTTTTTATTTCATTGTTTATTATATTTGGTGTGTTGGATTGAATATCGTGTGCTGGTTGATCTTGGCCTATTTTAAATTGCTACTTGTTTAATTTATTTGATTCCCTTGGGTTATAATTTGTGTGATGAAATAATATCTTGTTAAGACTAAAAATTAGTTATAGTGGGACGAGGATTGAAAGTTGATAAAGTGAATATTGTTGTTTTGATTCATTGATGTCGTTGATTTTAATAGGCAAATAGTAGGTTAGGGTAGGCAAACTTAGGGATTGTGAAATTGTGAATATTTGAAGTGTTTGTTGAATGGTGTTGGTTTTCTCACATTGAAAAAATGTACTCATTTAGCTGGGGAATGCCCCGAGGCCATTTATATTTATTCACCGGAAAATGCCCTGACGTATTATGTTTGCGAAAGATGATTGTGATCAAGGCCCAAGACATCGGATAGAGCATAGCCTAGGATTGGTTTAGAATAGGATTTACATTTTTTGTATTTTTCTATTTTTGGGACTATATAATTCGGACTAGACATTATTTTGGCTTTGAATTTCGTTCGACTTATTTGTTTGCTTGTTTTATGTGTTTTGTTGGTCTATTCACTTCATAGCATTATAATAGCCGATATAATCTACGAATCGAACGTGGTCGAACCACGGGTCGGAGGGTTACCTAACATCTTCACGTCGATCAACAGAATTCTTTAGCTGGAATCTCTATTCACAAATTAGTTTAAAGAGTCAAAAATTATTTTGAAAAATGATTTTCAAAGGTGACTTGGTACACCGAATTTATGCCAAATGGTGACTCTGAGTTTAAATGTAAATAATCCTTTTCAAAACAAAATATTTTCTTTTGTCACTTTATAATAAACCCTTTTTGAACTTAAAATCATATCTTTTTTTTGGTTAAAAAAAAGGGTGTGACAGCTATGGCGACTCTACTGGGGATGTTTTTCGAATTTAATTTTTTTTTGAGTTGTATCGACTTAGTTTGACATTATGGGTGTATTGACGTAGCTTATGTTATTGTTTGTATTTGTTTTATCATTGTTGAATGTCTATGTGCTTACAATTTTTCTCTTATTTGTTACCGCTTTATTTCTGTCATTATTTGCATAACCCGAGTCATTTCTTCCGCAAAAAGTCTGTAGTATATGTTGTGTACACGACCTCTAGTTGAGTCACCATTATTTTAGGAGGGGGAGCCGTCGGCTGGTATGGAGTAGGTGGAAAGCAATTGCAACTACTATCGACCATAGGCTCCTCCGAATAGCCTTGTTAGTGGACTCCATCCTAAGTCAGCCTTTTAGGTCATGCTTATCTACATCATATTGTGACCTAGCGGGACTCACTTGGTCCTTTGTAGGAGACTCACCCCTAAAGTATCTCTACGTGCTAATTGTTGCATTTTGAAGGTAACAAGGTCATTTGTCAGACTAATTTGAGGAAAAATATGAGGTAGAATTAAAGAGAAGTGTGTAGGCAAGGAAAAGTTCAAAAAAAAA
>NC_061114.1:191634593-191640750 GCF_002878395.1 Capsicum annuum
CTTAGCCTTAACATTCTTAAAGGTTGATCTGAAGGTCTTTCTTTGGTTGTAACTTGGCTTTTGGATAAGGTTAGAAAGAAAGGATAACATGAGGCCCAAACAACACTTGAAGTGGGGTAGGACTTACAACTTTTGGAATCGACTCAAACAATGAGGATTAACTCATGCCCCAGTTTCTTTTGAATGGGTGACTCTAAATTGTTTATTTGGCTGGACCGAGTCCCGGGTAAGGCAGCCTATGTATCTCACCCTCGAAAGAGGAAAATCAGGTCATACGTAGTTCTGGCGGCTTGTTCTTTTGCTTGATTCTGACTTTTTTTTTCTTTTGTTGACTCTTTTATTGACTTTTTTTTAATTTTTAGGACCTCCTGACTTTATTTTTTTCTTTTACTTCTTTTGGACACAGTTTTTCTCTCATTTCTTTTTGAAACTTTCTGACTCTATTATTTTGCTCAACATTTTTTTTTAAGCTTTGCTGACTCTATCTTGATTCCAAAAGAGGGGTATAAAAGAAAATAGGACTAAAGCTCAAATGGGGTAAACAAAGGATGACACGATGTTTGGATAGCAGAATGAAATACCTTCATCATATCAATCCTTGAAAATGTAAGTACATATCATACAATATGAAAGTGAGAGATGAAGATCATTTGTGATATTTTTACAGAACTAATTTTAACTGAGATTGTGTGTTGCTACTTTTTCTGCAAACTCCATCTTTGTTGTACATTCCTCATGTTTTCTTGGAACTAATTTTTCTATTCCTTTTGATGTAGGATCACACATCCATTATTTGACCTAATTGAGACATGACTTTTAATTGATGACCAAGTTATTCTTGTAATTCTCAAAACAATTGCCTTAATTTTCAAAGAAGGCTTCAACTTATCTCCAAATGTCTCAGCACTCTACCTATTGTCTCAGATGATTTTTCTAACCTTAGCACTTTGATTCCATATTTCATGGTCAAATTGGATTTTAAGATCTGGCTAAAAATTCCGCAGGTATGTCATATCACTAGAATCAACATAAAATGTACAGTATAAAGAAAACAAACAAACAAACAACACATACTTAAAATATAAAAGGAAAGCAACACTTCATTTAATTGAAATAAAAGATAGAAGGTTTGAACATAAATGACAAAGGGACAAAACAAGATAGATCCCTAACTAACACCCTGAAATAATTCAGATAACAGAAAAGAAAAGAAAACAAACTACCAGACCTCTTCATAGTAGGGAGAGGGGTGACTTCTCAATTGCTCAGCTTGACATATTAGTCACTAGTTTGCATATCATCATGACTAGATCTTCCACCACTGTCGGACACATTCCCTTCAACAAATAAGTTTTGGATCCCCATGCTTAACTCATTGCCTCCCACATATTGTACAGTACCGCATGCTGGTGAAGAACTCTTTGGGATGGTCGAGGGGCCAATGTTTTACACCACAATCAATTCTTGAATCATCTTTTCTATTTCTCTTTTCAAAGTACGACAATCTTCAGTACTATGACCCTGAACATCAGAATGATATGCACACTATACATTAGGATCAAAATTTCTTGAATGTGGGTCAGGTATATACCCAAGAAGAGGAGTAATCATGCCCCTATGTCTAAATCTCTAGAACAAACTGGCATAGGACTCTCCAATAGGAGTGAAATTATCCTTTTCCTTCCTCCTCTTTGTGAACTCTGGCCTCGGATGAAACTTGGATTTAGAGGTTCCTTGGTAAATTTGTGGGGGTCCAGAATGATATTGAGGGACAGTTGTATGCCATTGTGGATAAGAAGATGGATGAGCATACAATTATGCATTGGTCAAAGGATATTGAGGAATTGGAATAGGATTTCTTGGATTTTGGGGAAAGAAACCTTGTTGCAAGTGGTTATGTGGATCTAATATCTAAGCTCGGGATATAAGCTGACAGTATTGGTGGGTTGGACCTCTCAAACTCTTCTTTGGCCCTGGCATGACAATAGGTGCATTTTCCTTCATCTTTCCTTCAGTTTTCCTTGGTTGATTGCAATGTCGTCCCAAATGTTTCACAAAATCCTTCTGTCCATCAGGCTCTCCAAATTTTAATGTCTCAAAGCTGGGAGGAAGTTTAACACTTGAAGACATACCCCAATTTTTATCTGAAACATCTTCATAGCCCATAAGTCCAGGGGAATTGTTCATATCATTTTCTACACTCTTAACTTTCCCAACCACTTTCTCTAGCTCTTCTAACATGTTAGGCTTCTTAGTAAGAAATTTTGACAGTCCACTTAATTTAACGGTAGGCTCAAGAGTATAATAATGATCATCAAGAGTATTGAACATGGATTCACTAGTGGACTGGGGAAGCACAATCGTTGGATTGATAGCCAAAGTGGAAATCTTAGTAGAAGGTTAAGCAACAAAAGTACAGACGGTATATGGTGATGTAAATGTGGTAGACTTATACTGAGAAGCTAAAGAAAGAGTGGTGGAAGTATTGAGGTGCATTTGACGTGGAATGGATTTTGAGGCATGCTGTGGTGCTTCAACAATAGTAGAAAACTGACTTTGTGATTTTGGTAGAAGACTCATGGTATTTGCAGGGTCAAAAGTGGGGAACGGAGGTGGAGGCAACCCACTGGCCCAAGCTCAGTACATTTTCATCATTTGTTGTCTCAATTTCAAATTCTCTTCCTTTAAACTCACAATTTCCTGACTCTTTGTTTCATCCATGGTGCCACTCTCTATATCCTTGTTGGACACAACTAAACCTTCTTTGGATTTGGTGTGATATGGAGGACCAGCCAGGAAGCCACAAACCAACCATCTTAAACTAACTGAACAAGAGGCAACAAATATGTTAGAGTTCAATATTTTTCAAAACATCTCTTTTTTTTGAAAGATCACCGAACCCAAGAAGGGTGCCTACGTATCTCACCCCCGAGAGAGGAGAATCAGGTGTGCATAGTTCGTGAAGTCTTGCCAAAATAGCCAAATAAACTCTTTTTCTTTTCTTTTTCTTTTTCTTTTTTAAAATTTTAAGAAGAAAAGAAAGATGATAAATTGTCAAAAGAATAGACGAAAATCTTTTTAAAATTGTCAGCTTTAATAACCTATACAAAATGAAGCTTATGATTACCAAAGAAACTCTTTTTTGGGTTTTCAATTATGCATTTCATACGAAAATGAAACTTAAACCTATTAAAGGAAAAATCTTTTTGTAGTTTTCTTTTATTGATGCATATGACACCTACTTTAAATGAAGAGTAAAGAAAAATATTTTTTTAAAATAAGATCCCCAAACCAACAATAGGTTGCCTACGTATCTCACATCCCGAAAGAGGAGAATCAGGGGTGCGTAGTTCGTCCAGATTGGACAATTAAGGATTAAAACGAACTAACACTTGACTTGAGAGACGCAATTATAGACGAACGACGAGAAATAAAATCTTTTTGGGTTTTCAATTAGACACTTCACACAAAACTGACACCAACAACTATGAAAGAATTTTTTTTTTTTTGACATTTTTATTATATGAAATGTACAAAATTTCTACCATCTTTTTTTGCATTTTTTTTCTTTATAAAAAGCTCCAATTAAAAAAAAATCTTTTTGAAATTTTTGAATTATGAATGCATGGTAAAGGAACAAAGAAATTATTTTTTTTATGATGTTTTTGAGAAAATGAATGCGAACGGTAAAAAATCTTTTTGAATCTTTGGATTGTGATAAACAAAAGCCATAAAGAACTCTAAAAACTATGAAACTTTTTTTTTCTTTTCAACTCACTTTTTCTTTCTTTTTCCTCTCTTTTTTTCAATTTTAGCTTGCCTACACACTCGATTTTTCTTTTTTTTTTCAATTTTTCCTTGCCTATACACTTTCTTTAATCCTAGCACATGCTTTCCCCCAAATCAGTCCGTCAAACGACCATATTACCATTAAAGATGCAACATTTAGCACGTAGGGATGCTTTAGAGGTGAGTCTCATACAAAGGGCCACGTGGGTCCTTCTAGGTCTCAATATGATGCAGATAAGCATAACCTAAAGGCTGACCTACGCTGGGGTTTACTAACAAGGCTGTTCGGGGGAGCATATGGTCGATAGTGGCTGCTTTGCTTTCCACCCACTCCATACGTCCGATGGCTCCCCCTCCTAAAATAAGGGTGACTCAACTAGAGTTTGTGTGCATGATGTGGACTCCAAGACTTGTTGCAGAAAGAATAACTCGGGTTATGCACATGATGTCAGATATAAAGCAGTAACACATACGATAAAAATAGTAAACAAAGAGCACGTAGGCACTCAACAATGATAAATAATAACACAAAACAGCACAAACAAAATGTCTATACACCTATAGTGCCAAACTAAGACGATACAACTCCAAAAAATAAGTTCAAATTCTAAAAATCCCCAGCAAAGTCGCCAGAGCTGTCACACCCCTTTTTTAACTCCTAAAAAAAAAGATATATGTTTTTAAGGTTTGAAAGAGTTTTTATTATTAAAGTGACAAAAGGTTGAAAATTTACTTCGAAAAAGGATTATTTACATTTTTTATTTAGAGTCGCCACTTGACATGATTCGGGTGTGCCAAGTCACCCATAGATATCCTTTTTCAAAATGGTTTTGACTCTTTTAAAACTGGTTTACGAATAGAGATCCCGATTAAGGAATTCTGTTGATCGAGGGGAAGGTGTTAGGCACCCCTCGATGCCGTGGTTTGACACGTTCACTTGGTGAAGCATATCGGGTAATTTGACACTACGAATATATAAACCACACAAAGCACACAAAATAAATAATTAAGCACACGAAATGCAACAAACCTAAAATATAGTGTTCAGTCTAATTATACAGTCCAAAATGAAAAAAAATGCGGAGAAATATAAATCCTATTCTAAGCTAATCCTAAAACTATTCTCCAATGCCTTACCCTCACCTGATGCACCGATCCTTCATCGAGAACGTCTTCCGAATACAAGGTACCTCGGGGGATTCCCCAGTGAATGAATACAAATGACCACGGGGCATTTCCCGACTAAATGAATACATTTGCAAATGCGAGAAAAAGATAATTGTTCAACAAACATTTAACATTCAACAAAACACCATTCCTAAGATTTGCCTATCCAAACTTACTATTTGCCTACCCGACTCGTCCTATCATGATTCTATCACGCTCAACATCATCAATGAATCAAAATTTATTCAAATTTGCTTTTATCGAGACCAATCCCTTCCCGCATTCATTCTCAAAATAATTAATCAATTCTTCGACTACTAATTCAAGTTTTCACATTCAAATCTAGCATCAACCAACACACAACAAAGATTGAAACATGTCAAACCATAAATCATTCACATTCACATAAAAATTAAAGGGAGAGAAGATAAAATTGGACCTAATTTTGATGCTTTCGAACTTAAATATTATTCGAATGAAAAGAAAAAAACCGCATCCAAAAACCCCGAGTCGAACCTCAACCAATGAACAAGACCAACTCGAATTGAGAGACACACTCGGACAAATTTTAAAACCAACGAAAGACCTCAAATACCCAAACTTTACTGGTATCGGGAATTAGAAACCCGAGCAGAATTCAAAATTTGACTGAACGACGTCTATGAGAATCTCAAACCCACAATTTTCAACCTATCATAGATGAATCTCACCAGATACCAAAGCTAGGTTGCGTCGTTTCAGTGTTACCCAAAATGAGACGGAGATGATGAACTCCGACCAGCTCAGAAGGAATAGAAAAAAAGAAAATCATATCAAATTCAGAGCATTAATGACATTTTTCCGGTGATAAATTGCCGGAATAGTCGAGAACCACCAGTTTTCCTTCTCTCTCTCCTTATTTTCACTCTCTCTTTCTCTGATTTGTCTCGCCCTTCACTCCCCTCTATTTTCTCGAATCTATTGTTTCTCTCAATTCCTCCTAATTCTATGCGTGTGTGTAGTTCCGATCAGTATATGTGATAGAAATTATGTGTGTGATGAGTGTGGGCGTGATTTTGTATATGTATGGTCCACTGTGAGGTGTGTTAATGGCCTTCCAGTGAGTGAATGTGGATGTGGTATATAAATATCCTCCCCCCTGTGTATATAATTCTATGTATATATATAATGATTCCCCTTATTTTGTTAGTGGTGGGCCCCA
>NC_061114.1:191643750-191690553 GCF_002878395.1 Capsicum annuum
TGACGTCCTCCGATGAAGCCATATGTTTAATTTTAGGACTAATTTTCAGATCCACTTTATTACTACATAGTATTGTAAATAGGCATGATTTTTCAAAACTTATAAAGTAATACTTTGATTAAGTTGTTAAAACTTAAAATTAAGGAAAAAGGATGAAGCATCATTTTCTAAAACTGATAAATTATCAGTAAAGTTATATTTCGATTAAGTTCTTAATTTCTTAAAGGTGATTAAAACAAGAAGAAAAAAAATGATATAATTTATAAACGGGAGAGTGTATTACAATAGATATGCTCTTTTTTGATGTATATTTGGCCCTAATTGTATATTACTAAACTATCATCTTACCCACGAAATTCAGTACACCACAATCAAAGAAATAATGGCGTAGTTAAATTTTTAGTTGACGAACGATAAATAATGTTGTAAGGATTACGATACTTTTTAAAAATTTGAAGCTGATTTGCAACTTCTTACTATGAGTTTAGCTATGTTTATGATTATTAATAAATTAAAAGAGACTTCCTAAAAAAACACCCACATTTGCCTAATAAATTCTTCATCCCCCATTTACCTTATGCATTATCAAAAAATCGTATTTAACCGCATTCAATAAGCTATTTTCTTTGAAGATAGCAGCTAAATACTATTGTAATTCATTCCTATAAAGCTTTAGAATAGAAAAGGTAAAAACATGAATCATAATATGCACAATGATTATGATAATGAAAAGATGCAAAATTTATATAATTTTGGTACCTTGCTACTTTCGACGTAAGTGATGCTGACTAAAACAGCAAGAATGGGATAACTATTTTCATCCATTTTGTTCACTCCCCATGTCACCCTACTTCTCTGTATGTATGCCTTCTTTTTCTTTTTCATTTTAGTTATGGTATTTGGGAGGTATACTCTCTTTAATTGTGCAACTGTGTTTATTAGGGTTTAAGTTTTCAAAAATTTGATTCTCTCTTTTTTTTTTTATTGTGCTAGTTGTAACATACTTTTTTGATCTTCTCATTTTTTTTACATTGTACTTTGGGCTTATAATAAGATTTGAGATTTCAAACTTTTTTGAGAAGTTGTAGTTGATTATCATGAAGATATAGTGGCATGTCATGTGTCAGTCAAATGAGGTAATTCTTGAAAGCACAATCATTTTTGTGGACTAAAAAAATTTATACTTTGCAAAAAACGTCTTTCACTTTCATCCTAAAAAGAATTAAAATTAATGGTTAATATTTTTTTCCTTTGTCTCTCTCCTAATTTTGTTTCAAAAATGTTATCATTCCATAATCATGTTAAAGTTATTTTTAAATACTTTGCTTATGGGTTGTAATAAGGTCTTGAATTTTGATTTTTGAAAGATGTCGTTGATTACCATGATTTTAGAATAATGATACGTGAATCATCAAATTTTTCTGTCAAGTCAAATTGTGTTTCTTAATAGCACGATTGTTTTAGCGGGAATTAATATTTGCATAGAGTCCTTTCACTTTTGGCATAAAAAGAATTAAATTAATTATCAATTTTGAATATTTTTATCAATAATTTTTAATTATATAAACATCAATGATAAGAAAAAAATTAATTGTAAGGATTGTTAATGAATTTGAGAATATGATTACTACTTTAGAGATAATGGAAAAAGGAAAATACAAAAATGAATCTTGCTTGAGGGAAAAGGAAACTGCAAAATGCCTATATAGTATTTGATTTCGTTTTAAAAGTACATATACATAGCATATATGTTAATGTGTGGAGGGATAAATATCGATCGATTTGAAATTATGTTCATTTAATTAATCTATAACAATTATTGTTTTGTTTGCTTTCTTCTCAACTTTTTAAATTTTTACCATTTTTGCAAATTTATTTTACTATGTAAATCAGTGCCCATTTAAAAAAGTTATAACGAGTGCGATTTAATTTGTTTTCTTCTTATTTTGTGGTGTTTATCATTATCGAAAATTTGCATATCTTCTTAAAATTAAAAATTAGTGATTTTTATTGTGAAAATGAATGTGTGTATGCTCAAATTTGTCTTGATTTGCATGTACGCTTTTTGATTTAGTGAGATGATTTGTAGAATAAAAATTTATTAAAGTGTATGATTTACCCAATAATATGTGTACACCTCTATAAGTAGTATAGACATTCATATGTTCAACATTCTTTTGTTAATATATTGAAATCAATACATTTGAATTTATGTAAAATAATTCTTTAACCGAAAAAAAAAAAAAAGAACTAGGCACGATCTTTTCGTGTTTTTGATTTTGTGCAGTTGTAAATTTTAAAATTTAAGTGGATAAAGTTTAGAACTTGCCATACTCTCTTGAATTTTCATGAATTTCTTTGTATTTCTTGAGAAATAAGTGCATCAATAGTAAATTTTACACATTATTTGTGAATGGGCAAGCTACAATAAAAGCATGTGAAAAAAAAATGTTTAAACACAAGATAAAAATTAAATGACAGTTAAATTCCTATGTAAGTAATTTTAATAATTAAAATTTTAGAATTTTATATAGAAATTACGGAAGGGATTTTTTTTTTTAATTTCATGTAATATTATTATCACAATTGTCATTTGACACTATATTGGATAATATTTAGTAGGCCATTACATTTAATTTACACTAAAAGATAAACTTTTATGATAATTGAAAAAGAAAATTTTAAAAGGCAAAATTTTGAAATGAAAGAATAATGTCTTATATCATAAAATATAAATTCAAATCCACGTATAGATAAAGATAAAAGACGAAATCCAATTAAATTTTTTTTTTTTCAATTAGATGGTATACTAGTATTCAAATTCAAATTTTAGCATATATAGTTAGACACTTTATTAGATAAATTTAAATTTATTATTTTAGATTTTTATCAATAATTGCTACATGTTATTAAAATAAGATAATAGTAGTATTAATTTTATCATATCAAGCAACTAAGAGATTAATTTCTTATGAATACTGTTTTTTAATATGCCCACGCATCGCGCAGAACTGTATACTAGTAAGATTAAATGTTGGTTTAGTTATTGAGGGGTTCAAAATCTACCTTAACATTTCAAGTTTAAACTCCAACAATTGCAATTTTATTTTTTGAATTTTCTAAAAATTTTATCTGCCACAGCCTGATATATATCATACATGGAGAAGAATTATGTAGTGGAAGATATATACGGAGGGTTAATGGACAATCCTATATCATAGAAGAATTATGATTTTGAAGCCACTAAAAAGTGTCATCGTGACAGCGCGTGTTGATATTAATTCTTCTGGTACATTGTCATAAACCAATTACTAGTAAAAGATATTATACTGTATTGTGGATATGCATCATTACAACTCTTGATGATTGGAATGAATTCCATATTACTGAAGAGGAGAACTTTAACCTCTTATACGCTTAAACAATCATCCTTCATTTGAGCTAGTTGTGAGGGGTATGAATTATATCCAAGATCTAATTCGACGACTTTGCTATTATTAAGGAGTTAAACCGCATTGATCTCACAATAATATATACGTATTATTACAAAGAAGGTATTTTATTGTGTATATTAATCCTCTCAAGTGAATATTAGAGGAAAGGGACCAAAATAGTCCCTTAAGTTTGGGTTTAGATCCATAATCGTCTCTATAATATACATTGGTGCACTAATAGTCCTTGTAATTTCTTAAAGGGGTGCAGTTTTGATCCTAAGGGAAGGAGCTTGCTAGACGTAGTCACTAAGACAAAGCCACCATAAGAAGTACTAATTTCGACTGTACCAATCATTTGAACCAAGTCAAGAAATTATAGAAAAATTTCTTCATATTTTGATAAAGTTTGAATCTTTCATAGTTACTAAGTAAGAGAAGTTAGATCTTTGGCATAGATATGAAAAGTTTTAAGCCGGACATAGTCATAACTGGAGAGGGAAATAAAGTATTAAAGTATGTCAAAATTAAAGAAGTAAATACCTTAAGCCTGGCCGAATGCAAGGCCGGAACAGTAAACAACGACGGATATCAACCCTTTTGTAACAGAGAAGGGAGAACAAATTTTGCTTAGAGAGAGAAATAAAGAAAATAAAATTTGTTCTTCTTATAGGTTTTATCAGACTTAGAATATCTTCGACCCTTTTCCTGAGAAGTAGAAGCCGATTTATCCATACCAAATTGCTCACAAAAATCTCCTAATTGAGATCTTTCTTTAAGCTTATCAAGCTTTATTTGTCTAGCCAATTTTAACTCATTGCACAAAGTTAAATCTTTCTGAGTACAGGCTACTATCAGCTGATCATAGGTAAAAGTTTCATAGGATATTTCACCATAGGAACCCGAGCCCCTAAACTCCTTTTTAACCCTTTCAGGAAATAGAGGAGGAAGACCATCTATGAACTTTGCCTTCTAATGTGTATACTTACTTTCGGGTAAATCCATGACCCTGCTTAGAAAAGTGTCTTTATGCCATCTGAATTCTCCTAAGGTCCTACATCTAAGACCATTTAAGAGTGTTTGAGTATTTTCATATTGATTGGTAAATCGACCTCCAAAATGCTCAATAATGATAAGCATAAGAGTATCAACAACATCTTCTCTATTTGCAGGTAATGCTCTTCCTAGGTTATCAACACCTTCGGTGGAATTCCTAGCTTCGAATATAGCATTTCTTTTATTATTATCTAAGAAATTGTCCCACTAGCCACGAAGTTAGCCAGTAAAACCAGCAACAATCATTTTACAAATAGTTGATCTGTACGTCTTTGACGATTCTCGACATATGCAGTAGCTTTCGCTATAGTACAATACATTAACATTTGATGAACAAGGACAGATAATTGTCTTTCAGATAAGCCATCCAAGTTTCATTCATAAATTGCATCTCCACTATATGACGTATTAGTCTGATTCCAATCTTTTTCCGCTATCAGAACATCTTGAGGAGTTGGACACGAATAATAGTTGAAAGTCATGCGGGGTATATCAACATATTTTTTTCTAGGTTGCTTCCTAACCATACCTCTGAGCTTATTAAGTTCAGAGTAGATTTCATTTTTCGTATCTGGAGTAGATTCTATGCTATCAGCAAAGGCATTAGACAAATCAATGGGTTTGATATTTAAACCAAAAAACTTTTTATCAAGTAATTTTTTCAATTCTTCTATGGGAGACAATTTTTCAAATCCCTCAATATCTAGAGGTCTCTGAATACAAGGCCTAGTTGTCAAGTCTTCCTTCTTACTTTCCGAAGTGAAAGCAATATCAGATGACTTTGGACTAACACTAAGCTTTTTTACCATCTCAATCAATTCATCAAATTTTTTTATCAAAAGAAGAAATATGTTCTCCCAAAACTTTCACATAAAGACTCAAATAATTGTTCTGAGCAATCAGATTATTTATTTCTGCAACATTTACTTTACCAATTTTGTTATCAATGAATTTTTGGAATGCAGAAAAAGTAATACCAGTATTATTAGGCAATACAAAAGGTGATTGAGGAGGATAAATAGTTTGAAGAATATTACCACTCGCATCTTGATAAGATCTTTCTAACACCTTAAATTGCACCAATTATTTAATTATATATATATATATATATATATATATATATATATATATATATATATAATAGAATATTAGATTGTTATTGCATACCTCATGTACGTGACTTAAATTTTTCTTATGATTTAATTTGTTATAGAACTCAAGAAAATACGAAAAAAAAAAAAAAGACATGATTGATTTGCTAAAACTGATAATTTCTTTCAAGTATGTAAATGTAGCCAAATTTATGAGAATTTGATTTGATAATGTGCAAACAAGACGAAGAACTTCAACCTTTTGTATAATCGGTACGAGTATTCATGAGCAATTTGGAGAATTCAACACTTATATACCAATTGTTCGTGGCAGGAAGAACAACAAGGACGCCAAAACGAATGTTGCAAGAATTGAAACATAGATTTTTAATTAAGACATTGTGTTCTAGCTATGAGACTTTTTCCCCAAGAATTTACAGAAAAAATACATATGTTCAAGAAAAAAGGTAAAGAATATGGGAGGGGTGAGGGAGAGAGGATGTTAAATTATAAGTCGTATATTCGCAAGATTTGGAATAGTGTATTGTCTCACTCATTATACGAATTGTATCTAATATATTTGGGATATGTATACTAATGAATTGTCTCAATGATTTAAGGACAATTATTTAACTAGACATATTTTACAATATATTTATCAAACATATCGATAACTTAGACAAAATTATCAAATAGAGCAAGAGTTTTTGAAATTCACTGTGTATATATAACAATTTTGAAATTCAGTGTGTGTAAGTAATAATTTTGAAATTCACTCTGTATTAATAACACAACAATTTCTAAAATTCTCTATGTATCAATAATACAACAATTCTTTCTGAATTCGTTTGTGTATATTTTTGTATCGCTGATACAAAAGAATTGATGTATAACTAATACATAACAAATTTAAAAAACTATTCTACAGCGAGTTTCAGAAGTAATTGATATGTGTGATATATACGATAATTAGCCTCAAACTGTCGCTATTTTTAAAATTTCCTCATGATTAAATAATGGTTGATACATTCAGATCTCTCTATAACGTCACCTCGTTATATATAACAACATTTCACTATAGCGGCTTGATTTTATCCCGAATTAATTTTTCGTGTTATACTTTACTTCTCTATAACGATATTCTACCTATAGTAGTAATGACGTTTATTAAAGCGGTACACTCTTTGTAAAATTACCTCTCTATAACAGCATACTCGAATATTATGTAATAATATTTTGTAAGAATTACATTATGTACAAAATAAAATGCTAAAATGTTTATGGTAATCATCATTAATGTCATGGACATAGTAAATTTTAAGTACAAATTATCTAATTTAAAGAAAAAATTGTATGTTAAATAGTTCACATTAGTTATTTCGTAGCTTAACGAGGAAAAGACTACTAACGTTTGTACTTTTTTATATTCATGTTCTTCTAATTTTGCATACTTTTGTTATGACAGTCAAATGAGTCCAGAACATCGAATGTCATTATCTATATCTATATCTATAATATACATCTACATCTATCTACATTTACAATATATTAAAAGTGTGAAAACTCTTAGAAAAATAATTTAAACTTTTTGGCCTTTATTATTATATTTCACTTTAGACAAAATTATCTTTTTACTATTTTCTCAATTTATTATTTAAATACATATAATATTAATTATAATCAAAAAATCCTAAGATATATGATAAGAAGTAAAAGAATAATTAAGATACTCTCCTAATATGTCAAGAAAAATTAGAAAAACACTCCTAAATGGAAAGCACTTCGGACCGGTCAAAAAAGGGCAAAGCAAAATTCTCCCATGTTAATTTTTATTTTAACTCAAATATATGGGAGCCACATGTGATATTTTTTTTCTGGTCCCTTCAAGCTAGGTAAGTGGGGGGTTTTGGGCTACAAGTGATAAAAAAAAAATTTTTAAATGAGGTGTAGGTGACACAAATCTTAATAATTGAGTGGAGGTGACAATTACTTAATTATGGATTAAGAAAGTTTGAGAAATTTTAAAATAACCCACAAGTTTTTAAATTTATACTTTGATCCAAATGTTAGTTAATATAGCGGGAAACAAAGGGGAAAAAGGTGCGTTTTTCTCTCTCCTCATCCGTTGTTATTTTCTCTCTCTTCGCGATATTTATTGTTCATTGTTGTTGCTACTTTATTCATCATCTTCTAATTCATTAGCATCATCTTATACTTCATTATCATCTTCATATTCTTCTTGTTGACCATTGTTGTTGTTGTTATCGCAACTGCTGCTCTTTAACCAATTTCTTATGTCAAATTTTATTTCGTACATCACTTTCAACTTTGTCATTTGCTTGAGAGGGAACTTTGGTAAGTCAAATTATGCTTTTTAGTTGAATTTGTCATAGGGGTAACTGTTAGTGTGTTGTTTTTTCAACAATAGCTAGCACGCGAAGCAATCTATTTAAACAGATCTATCATTTGTAGCATAAGATAAATGTTCGGTTGCAATAGTAGACTCATGTTGCCCGTAATATGAATCGAATAGATGGATTTCTGTTGCAACAGATTAATAATCTGTTGCACCAGATTAGTAATCTATTTCAACAGATAAATAACCTGCTGCACCAGATTACCAATGTGTTTCAACATATAAATAATTGGTTGTACCAAAATACATATCTGTTGCAAAAGAATATTTATCTGTTGCAACAAATAATTATTCTATTGCAACAGATGAATAATCTGTTTCAAACAATAAAATGCAGCTCCTATCACAAACCCAACAAATAACTCAACTCATATGTTGATATTTCCTATTGATACTGGATTCAAATTATTCCTTAAGTATAGACATGTCATTCGTTGAGAAAAAAAATAAACGACACGAAAATTAAATAAGAATTAAAACGTCAAATGCATCAAACATAAATTTTTTATTAAATAAAAAAAATAAAAATACATAGGTAAAAGAAAAAAAAAGATTAATTATTATTATCATCATTATTATTTGTATGACCAACCAGTCAATCTTCAACCGGCAGCAGCAGCGCCCTCCTCAGCCTGCGGATCTCCCACAATATCCTTACTCTGACGGCGGTCAACTCCCACTGCAGGTCATGAACCTCCTTCTGCAGTTCCCATATGACGTCTCGTAAAATAGCGACATCCCACACTGGATCAGCCATATCTAGAAAATGCATAAGTTGACAAAACACATACGTAAAAACAAAAATAAAAGTAAAGAAAAGAAAGAACTCGAATGTAATACAACGTATATTTACACAAAAATCAAGAAAATTTTTACCAGAGATGGAAAAAAGCTATCAAGTCCTTGAAGAGAAAGTAGTTGAAGGTGTAACAAGAGCAAGGAATAAATAGAGTGTAGTAGAATGAACGATTGAGTAAGGAGGGACCTCTTTATAGAGGATTGAACTTGATTGTGTTAGGCAAAAAGTCGCAACTGTTTACCTCCATTTATTAATGACATTTCTTGTTAACTGTGAAAAGTTATGACTTAATGAAATTAAGCAATATTGTAATAAGTCATGACTTTTCAGCTTCTTATTATTAATAATTAGTTCTTTCCATCCAGGAACCGTTTTACTATTGAGTTGTGACCACAGAATATATATTTGTTGCATTAGATAACTCATCTGTGACAACAGATATATCATCTGTTGGAACAATAGATAACCTGTTGCATCATATAATCTATCTGTTGCAACATATAATCTATATGTCCTTTTTTAAAAAAAAATTATCATGATGACATCCAAATTTTCTGACTTTTTATATAAATTAATAAAACAGATTTAAAGGCGCAACTATTCACCTTAATTTATTAATGACATTCTTGATTACTGTAAAAGTTATGACTTAATTAAATTAAGCAATATTATGATAAGTCATGATTTTTCAGCTTATTATTATTAATAATTAGTTCTTTCCATCCAGGAACCATTTTTATATTGAGTTGTGACCACAGATTATATATCTGTTGCATCAGATAACTCATCTATGACAACAAATATAACATCCGTTGGAACAATAGATAACCTGTTGCATCAGATAATTTATTTGTTGCAACATATAATCTGTATATCTTTTTTTAAAAAAAAATTATCATCATATCATTAATCCAAATCTGCTGACTTTTTTGTTATATAAATTAATAAAACAAATTTAGAAACAAGAATATCTTTGGTGAGTTTTTTACAGTTTAAATTGTGTTTATCATTTATTTTTTTATTATTTTTTGTGAAAAGAAATGACTTAATTAAATCAAGCTGGAGTTTTTATTATTGTGACAATTCATGACTTTTCAGCTTATTATTATTAATTAGTTCTTAGATTTAAATAATTTTTTTGTCAATTTAAAAATTGAAGACACCTGATTTTCAATAACCATTTCCTTAATAAAATAATAACCATTTTTTTTATTGAGTTATGACAACAGATTGTATATCTGTTGCATCAAACAACCCATGTGTTACAATCTGTTGTAATAGATATATCATCTGTTGCAACAAATCAACCATCTGTTTTAGGAGCTTTTTTTATTTTTCTAACAACCGATTCATTAGTCGCAACAGATGAGGAATTTGATGCATCATCAGCGTTGTTTGTTTTTGTTGAATGTATTTAAACAAAAAGTCACAGTCACGACTATTCACCTTTTTCTTAATGATCATATCATATAACTTAATCTAAACAAAAAGTCACAGTCATGACTATCATCCAATGTTGTAACTTTTTTTAAATTAAATAATCTTTCTTTTACGGTTATAAATTATGTATATCATTTAGTTCCTTATTATTTATTAAATTGTGTATATCATTTAGTTTCTAATTCAAACCGTCGACATTTTGAGAATAGGAAATAAATAGAATAATAAGTAAATATTAAATAAGAATTAAAAGTCAAAGTCAACCAAATCAAACCAAACATATACATAGATTTTTGATTCCCTTATAGGTAGATCGGATATAAAAAAGAAAAATACATACGCTAAATCCTATTATTACTATTATTATTGTCAATCGGACAATTTTCGTCCGACAGCAGCAGGGCCCTCCTCAGCCTTGCTCCGAAGTCGGCCAAATCCCTCTGGAGTTCATCAAACTACCTTTGAAGTTCCTGCAAGGACTCGATATGAATATTCTTGTACAAATCTGGATCAGCCATATTTGTATTGTAAGTGTAGTAGAATGAACGAGTAAGAGGAGGCTGGAGGGACCTATTTATAAAATGATCGAATTAGAAGGGGTGACTTGACTTAGTCAAACAAAAAGCCACGACTGTTCATATCCCTTAATTAAATAAAACTGCTGACTTTTTGAATATGTAAATCAAAAAAAATGGATCTAAATACAATATTTTATCTTTTTATTGTATTTTGGAAAGAAAATAAAATTGCTTTACAATAAATCTAACAGATGGGTAATCTGTTGCAAAATATATTCTATCTGCCAGATAACTTACAACATATTGACAATCTGTTACAACAGATGGATATATCAGTTTGTTTTTCCAACAGATGTGGTGTCTGTTGCAACTTGCTAGTCATCTGTTTATTCAATTTCATCGAGAGCATTAGATTTTTCTAAACATTTCTTGGTCAAACTCAATTTTTGCTCTTGAATTGCTTCTTTTTTTTCTAAGAAAAAAAAAAAGCAATCCAAGAGCAAAAATTGAGTTTGGAGGTCAGCTTAAAGGATGCAAAGAAAAAAAAAAGAAGCAATCCAAGAGCAAAAATTGAGTTTGACAAAGAAGTCTTTAGAAAAATCTAATGCTCTCGATGAAATTGAATAAACAGATGACTAGCAAGTTGCAACAGATGCCATATCTGTTGGAAAATCTGGTGATGCAGCATATATAGATAGTTCAGCACTCAATGCAGAACAATTTTCTAGTAAAAGCAAGTCTTGAGAAGACATAATCAGTAATCTCTTGATATCAGCTTTCGCTGTGTCAAGCAGTTTTGTTGATATCTTGTCCTTTATGGGAGAAGATTGATCATCAAAAAAATCAAGTGATTGAGATCGTTTAATCCGTTGACTAACTCGAGCAAAGACGTCTTCTGGATTATCAAACTATAAAAGGAAATCTGGTGATTCAATAACATCGGATGTCTTACTTCCGGTATTAGCTAATGATAGGGAGATTCTGCCTTCCTTACCATGCTGAAAAGAAAAATTTCTCAAAATTAGATGGAGTAACTCAGTAACTCGACATAACGACACAAGATGAACTAAATCTAGCATTTAGTTTTTCTTTTTTATTCCTTCCCTTTTTATCTTCTCACCTTTTTTAGATCCAAAATTTTTCTTTTTCAAATACTTTATAATGCCATGCAAATTGCTTTCTTTCTCCTCTTAGCCTTAATATCTAATGGAATGAATACAACTGAAATCCTCTTTGATCGAATGACACTACTGTTAGATATCAATTCCTTTACATCAACAGTTAATGCATTAACAGTATTAATTACTCCATTATGTTTTTTCTTGCACTCTTCATATTTGCATGCACAAAATAAGCAAGGAGGGGAAAGATCTCCAAACCTTTGCCCGAGTTAGTGAACAGATTAAATGATATTAATATCTCAGTCTTTCTACTGATCATTCTTCTCCCATATAAAGGACAATATATCCGTCATGCAAAAGTCTACCCCATCGCTAGAAATGCTTGCCACAGCGAAAGTCTGTAGAAGGCATGACTTGTAATCTCTCAATATCACTTATATGACTTTTTAGAAGTCTTTTGCAAGTATATTGGAATGGAAATATCAAGAAATTGTGCTTAGTTTAGTTTGTCAGTTCTAATATAATTGAAAAAGACGTCAAGAAAGTCATAAAAGTGATATTGAGAGGCTAATAGTCAAGCCCTCTAAAGACTTTTGCTGGGGCAAGCATTTCTGGCGATAATGTAGACTTTTGCATGGCAGATATATTGTCCTCTATATGGGAGAAGAGAGATCAACAAAAAGGCTAAGATATTGAGATCGTTTAATCTATTCACTAACTCGGGAAAAGGTTTTTATAGGGTAACAAACCTGCAGTTATGTAATGTTTGATAGGCTTAATAGAGTCAGTTTAGATCAAACATTACGTAACTCCTTGCTAATTAATTTATCAAAATCCTTGAAGGTTGGTTGAGCAAGCTGTAATGATAAACGCTCGATAAAAGTGAGTTATTCAAATGTTGGGACCACATCTTCACTGTACATCAACATATTTTGACCTAAAAACATATATAACGACCCTTTATGTATCCTTTAAGGCTTCTAAAGAAGGTGTTTTGAAGGGCTTCTACAATGCCATAACTTTGAAGGTAGTGTTCCTGATTGAGTTCACAAGAGATTAGGAACTCTATACCAAATTCAAAGATGGCAAGGACAAACTTGAAGACCAAATCAACAAGCTGGAGGCAAGCATGAAAATTATCGGGATTCGCATACTACAGCAAGCCTTTAATCTTCTCCAAGGAATGTTGAAAGTATGCTAAGGCTAGAAAACACAATCAATTATAACCATATTGCTAAGGAAGTAGTGACACTCAATCTTCCTTTCAATCACATTTGTGGTTTTAATCAGGTCAACAGCAGTGAACCTGATCAAAACTACAAACAAGAAGGTATGAGATGTAATTTAAAATTTAGAAATTTTTGCCTTCACTTAGATTCCTTACTATAACTGCAGTTTCTGTTGGCGGATGTTTTTTAGACTTACTGTACAACATTTCAATCCTCGATTCCCTTAAGGCAACTTTCTTGTTCTTCTGCTATTTTCTATCTAGGTGATAATCCCAACCATGCTAACTAGTCACAGATCCCTAGAAAAGTAACCATCTGCATTATTTTGCTCTTAGAGAGACAATAAATGAATTTACATTACTAGATACCCTTTCATATTTGCACTTGATACAAATTTCTCATGTTTTAAGATAATTTCATTGGCCAGATTCGTTAGAAGTTACTTTCTACCCTATGTATCCTCTTCAATTAGCTCTCAGATGATATAGTCTTTCATCAACCACTCATTTTCCCTTGAAGGAATTCTTCTACCGCACCTTTTGGCGTATAATCATCACCCCGAGCAACCTAATCATATAAATTTGGGCTAGGGCAATAACTATATTGGTTTTCCGTTCTTGTTAGATGCAGTGCTAGGCTTCGAAGGCCTTCTCAGAGTCCAATGCACCCTAAAAGTTAGTCCAATCGCTATTGAATCTCTTTACAACGACACCAAAACAATACCCCTTCACAATGCTTGGAAAATAAACATGAGCAGATATCAGAACCATATTCATGGTCCCTCAGCCTTATCAATTCGAACCTATCAAACTTAACTATAAAATTACAGATATCTTGTTTGAATGATCTATGACTAATCGGTAAAAACAATATTCACAAAATCAGTATACTCTATGTGTGTTTCCATGATAACATTATCAGTAATACATATCTCCCACATATAAAGTGGTTTTATCTACATGCAGCTTATTCCTCTGAACCCATATTTACTGTAATCTCTTGTGATGGTCAGACAAAAGTTGATCAACTTTCAGTTCCTTATATCTATAAAGAAGAGAAAAAAAATTAATGTCACAGAAAGAACATTATCCATCTGTTGCAATAGATATTTAGTCTGTTGCATCAGATGAGGAGTCTGTTGCATCAGATGCAGAGTCTGATGTAACAAATGTGGAGTCTGATGCAACAGGTGTGGATTCTGATAGAATACATCAAACCAGCCTTGTTGGTGGTTTAATTTGTTCCAACAGTTGCTACGTCTGTTACAACATCAACAACAGTATAAACTACAAAGAAACAACAAATAAAAAACATCAGCAATAAAGAAAATAAGAACATTTGTTTCAACAACATCATAAAAAACAAAGAAGCAACATCCTATGTACTAACACCGTCAACAACACCACACCATAAGTTCCAACAACGCCAACCCCACCAACAACATCAATAACAGCATCAACAACAATGAAACAAATAAAATACATACAAAAAAATGATACTACCAATAAGGCTTTTAAACTTCTCACAACATATGACTTTTTTGGCATATTGTAATAAAAATTCTCTATTTGTTTATTCAATAATTAAAAGTTTCTTCAAATTTTTTTAAATAAATATGATATGGGTAAATTATAATTAAATTAAAAAATAGCTGTAAATAACTTGCAAAGAAGAAGACGAGAATGAAAGAGCAATAGTGAACCATACCTTAATATCAAAAGGGGATCAAAACAGCAATTTCAGTTGAGGAATCTAAGATATGGATCGGTTTAGATACGAAAGGATCTTTATGAGAAAGAGGAGAGAAAAAAGGTCGTGATAACTCTAAAGAGGAGAGAAAGAAAAAGATGAGAGACGGATAAAATAAATTTAGGGCTGAAGGAGACGTGAGAAAAATTTAATTTCTAGGTATACTACCTTTAATATTAAATGACTAAACAAAGTGTATTTATTTAAATTTATATTTTTAAAGCATAATTAATAAGGCTAATTTGGTAAAATACACCCCAAATTAATAGTATTTTCTTAATGGGTGTGCCAAGTCAATATGGGCCAACTAATATTAAACGAAAGAAGTATTAGGGGTTTCAATATTCATTAACAATTTGAAGGGCACGAGGAAGAAAACGGGTGATATTGAAAAGACAAGACAAGACTACTCAATGTGATTTTTGAGTTATCCAAGAAACATTTTTTACCTTCTTTAGTAGTACTACTTTATCTACTTGGACAGAAGCTTGCTTTTAAACTAAAAGACAAAAAAATATTTTCAAACAGATATGTCATCTGTTGCAATAGATATAAATATCTGTTTGAAAATTCCAACAGATCAATCATCTGTGACAACAGATGCAAATATCCATTTGATGACTAAATTAGATATGTCATCTGTTTCAACAGATATCAATATCTATTTAAAAATTTCCAACAGCTCAATCATCTGTCACAGCAGATGCAAATGTCTATTTGATAATTAAAGTAGATATGTCATCTATTGCAACAGATATAATTATTTGTTTGAAAATATCCAATAACTCAGTCGTTTATTACAACAGATTTTATTGTAATTGGTTTAGGTGGAATTAGAAATGAATTAATGAGCTCACAAGGTCAACAACAACTTCAATTGAGTCATAGAATTTATAGGGTGTCGGTATTGCATTCATCCCTACTCGAGTCATCAATCGATCACTCTGAGTTGAAATGAGTTCTCATTAACTTAATGTTAATATTAATAATAGTACCTAGATTGATTTAGGTGGAACTATGGATGAATGAATGAGCTCACGGGGTCAACAACAACTTTAATTGAGTCATTGCATTTGTATGGTATTGGTATTGCGTTCATCTCAACCCGAGTCATCGATCGATCACTCTGAGTTGAAATGAGTTCTCATTAACTTAATGTTAAGATTAATAATAGTACCTACATTGATTTATGTGGAACTAGGGATGAACGAATTAGATCACAGGGTCAATAACAACTTTAATTAAGTCGTTGCATTTACATAGTGTTGGTATTGCGTTCATCCCAACCTGAGTCATCGATCGATCACTCTGAGTTAAAATAAGTTCTCATTAACTTAATTTTAAGATAAATAATAGTACCTAGATTAATTTAGGTAGAACTATGGATGAATGAATAAGCTCACAGGGTCAACAACAACTTTAATTGAGTTGTTGCATTTGCATGGTGTTGGTATTGCATTCATCCCGACCCGAGTCATCGATCGATCACTCTAAGTTGAAATGAGTTCTCATCAACTTAATGTTAAGATTAATAGTACCTACATTGATTTAGGTGGAACTAGGGATAAATGAATGAACTCACAGGGTCAACAACAACTTCAATTGATCATTGCATTTGCATGGTATTGGTATTGCGTTCATCCCAACCCGAGTCATCGATCGATCACTCTGAGTTGAAATGAGTTCTCATTAACTTAATATTTTAAAAACTATATCTTTGAAATTTTAAAAATTAATTAAGATCAATTCGGACCAAATTAATAATTTCAAAGCTTGTCATTCTTTTCCAAAATTACAAATCAACCCATACAAACCATCAATTTGCAGGAAAAACTTTTTCTCATTTCAAATCTCAAGTTTTCGCTCCCATCATCTCTCTCTCTCTCAATAATACAGACAACAACTACTCAACATATTGCTCAACCCGTCAAAACAGATCGATTTTCTTTTCATTTTCGACCATGTAGTTGTTATTTTTGACTTCATTATCGCTTGTATCTATCATTTTCTCTGTCTTTGTAGGTAATAGAGTTCGAGAGTAGTTTTATATTTGTTATTTATTCTAAAAATTAGAGCTTTTTAGTTAATGATGAAAAAAGGGATTTTAGTTGTATTATCTTTGAGAATGGGTTAACAATTTTGTGTTTTGATGCTAAAAAAGTAGGAAGCACCCTAGAAAATCCTATTTTTTGTCTCAGTATTTTGTTGACTGTCATGGTATTGTTGGATGGTGTTTGTAGTGTTGTTGGTGGATGTTGTTGGTGTCGGTATTTATGTTTTTGGTGGTGGTATCAGTGGTCTTGGTGTTGGTATTGGTGGCATTGGTGGTGGTCTTGGTGGCATTGGTGGTGGCATTGGTTGTGGTGTTGGTGGTCCATCTATTACAACAGGTAGGATATCTGTTACGAGATATTAAATATGTCTTTACATAGATTCCCCATCTGTTCCAACTGATGGCTTATCCGTTGGAGTATATTTTTTTGTAATGTGGCATAGAATAATTTATTGAAATTTGTCTTACCTTTTTTTAAAAAAAAATTATGCAAACATCAAATGCAATGCATTTTTTTATTTTTCTATTATTCGTAGTTAAAAGATGTCTCCCAAAAGAAAAGAAACTGAAAGTGGAGAAAGTGGATCAACTTTTGATCACCAAACAAAAAAGGTTAGAGTACAGAGAGATTTAGAAGAACTTCCAGAACAATCTCAGTCAGGGTAAAATGAAGTCGTGGAAAGTGATAACTCCTTCTCACCAATGGGGCATGAAATAATATCGAAATCCCAACATGATTCTGTCAAAAGCATTAGTATTGACAAGTTTCAAGTTGTGATGTCGATGAATAGCCCTAATGCAGTATTTGGTGATCTTGTACTTAAATGTCAGTTGGGAAAATCTTTTGGTGAACTTGGGAGTATTATGAGGAATGAAAACATAGATGGACTTTTTAAGAAAAGCTGTTTTGCATACTTTCTCGAGCTGTCTGAGGACCGCGCTCTCTATTTTCTAATGAGCATGGTATATGGCCTTCTCAAGTACAGGATCAAGTATGCAGGAAAGGAGGGAGGAAAAAATATGGATGAAGTCTGGATCAACTACTGTAGCATGCCGATCTGTTTTAAATTGAAAGAGTTTGCCATAGTGCCAGGCTGGGATGCTATCGTCCAGAAGAACCTCTCATCAAGGAAACACCCCACAAAGGATCCAACAAATGCAAGGTAAAAAAAGATGGGTTGTTGGGCATCGTTGGACGTAGTAGCTATAAAATAGTGGATTTGATGGCAAATCTCGAGGATAAAGACATACCAAAGCACTGCAGGGAGAAATTATGCTTTGTTTGTTTATTCCATTCCATTTTATTGGCAAGAGATGTCAGGAAAGTCATAGAAGATGATTTGTTGGCACTTGCTGATGATTTTGAAAAATTCAACGACTATCCCTGGGGATATGACAACTACTACTTAACTGTCCAATATTTACTAACAAATCTATCTATAGGGACGATCACATTATACGGCTTTCCCTGTGCTTTCATGGTAAAATTGATCACTATTTTTACTCATCCATTAATTTATAATGAATATACTTATTATGACTTTTTCCTTACTTGCTTCCTGTTTACATTTTTTTTGGCTTGGGTATGTGAAGTCATTTTTCCCCTCTGAAAGCAGTTCAAGGATTACTCAGATGAGGTTTCTCATCCAAGGATCCTTAGGTGGTTGGCAGCTGCAAAAGGTGATAAAAAATATTAAGGATCTGGACGCTGATCTATTTAACCCTTCGAATGATGCAGTAAGTCTTCTTTCAACTAAAATAATTTGCCTTAAAGAAAAATATTAAAATAGATGTTCCATCTGCTGCGACAAATGGGTCATCAGTTGCAACAGATTACCCATCAATTGTAACTGGTGAAATAGATGGGTAATATGTTACGACAGATGATCCATATTTTGTAATAGATTAACCATCTGTTGCTTTGGTTCTTTGAACCTGAATCAACAGATTACCCATCTGATGCAAATTATACAACAGATGTGTTATCTGATGCAACATATTGTCAATCTATTGTGACATACAGATCAGCTGTTGCAGCAGCTAGATCGTCTGTTGCATAAGTTGGTTGTGTTAACATCTATGTAACCCAACTGACTACAAATTATTGTTACATGATTTAAATGCCTCCTATCTTTTTTATAGGTTGATACAAAAGAAGATCCAATGGTGGAGTTAATAAATAAGAAATATGCTGGAGCAACTTTCATAAGAAGAACAGTTAGGCAAAGTCAACCTAATATTGAAGCTCTTCACGACCAACCTCAAACTGTAACAAATACGGGTGCTTCTTTTGGGGGTGTGCTGGTGGAGTTGTTTGTGATGGTGGCAGCTATCCTGATGCTGCTGCTACTGCCAGTCATGATTATGAGCATGTTGGTGCTAAGCAAAAAATAAATACTTTTGAAAATACCTCTTGCACAGGTCCCTCTCACCCCTACACCGGTCCCTCCCACCCTTACAATGGTCCCTCTCGCCCCTCTTCACCCTCATGTTCTCATTGCAAATGCAAAGTATGCAAGGAAAGAGAGGATAAACTTCTTAAAAAGCTAGAGGCTATTACTGAAGCTTTCGAGAAGTTGAAATACAGGAGGGGTGTCATACCATCCAATGAGGTGAGGGAGCCATGCACTTCTACAGTGGCGGTTAGGAGGAAGAGAAAAAAATTAAATAAATTTTCTTCGTTTTGAAAATAGCAAAAACTACAACTCCTCCCACTCCAAGAGTTGTTGAAGTTCAGGGGCCGCTAAAAAAGGTGGACATATTCGTGAAACTTGGTAAGGAGGAGAAGAAGGAACTGCAAAAAATCATGAATGGCAGGACGAAGGTTAAAAAAAATACACCATGCATTCATTTGCCGCCAAAGACATCACGATTATAACAAATATGCGTGTTTGGTACGAGGACAATGTAAGTTTACTTTTCCTAACCTAGCCTTCCAATCTACTCCATGAAGAAAAATCTATGCAATAGATGTGTAATCTGTTATAACAACTTGGTATTCTGCTGCAACATAATACACATCTGTAGCATAAGTTGCGTTGGCTGGGTAATCTGTGAACTAATTCAGAGAACCCTCTACATCAAGTTCTTTCCACTGTATTTTTATTCTTTACAATTACTAACCTATTTAAAAATTATCTTCTTATACCACAGTATGTTGATGAAATTCTCTACCTCATGAGCGGCAGGCAATTAGCATACTTGGATGCTTATGATGTTGCCGATAGGATAATGGACCTCAATTTCTATAAAAATTTCAAGGATAGGTACGCTGATCTCCATAAGCTAGTTGATTTTAGTGGACTGGGGTTTGATAAGTTAGTTTATACATTCCAATGGATGAATAAGTGATTAAATATGTTAGAGGGAAGAGGGCATATCCACACGGCAAGAGATGGACCAAGGCAAAGAGAATCCTTGCAGTCATGAATGTGGAAGTCAAACATTTTCTCACTGTTGAGATACTACTCTACGAGGAAAAGATTAAGGTTTATGAATGTAACTTACCTGTCTTCAGCGAGGAAACATTTTTAGCCCACATGCAGCCACTCTTGAAGTTGTTGCCCAAGTTGTCACACAACGTAAGCTGATGGATTATTTACCGGCTGAAGTCTTGACGAAGGAATCATGAGATTTTGAAGGTCTAAATAAGAACATCGAGCTCCCAAAAAATAAAATCGGTGTAGTGTGCGGCCGTACTCGCTTGCATACATCGAGTATTTGCTGATCGACACAGAAATAGTCAGTATGTGCTACGTCGTTGTAGGAAAGATGCAATGGGTCTGGTCTTATGGGGTACTAACTAAATGGTTGAAGATCGTGTACAAAAAAGAATATGTACAAAGACAGAAACAAATACGATAATAATTTTTCATTTAAAACCACTTCACTATACATGTAGTGGCAATAATTTTTAGGTTTGGCCAAGTTGAATTTTTATGATGCAACAGATTTTATATATGTTGTAACAGATATAACACATGTTGTGACAGATTGATTATCTGTTGGAATAAGTTGGTCATCTATTGCATTAATAGATGTTTACCAGTCTATCTGTCGCAACAGATATCCAATCTGTTGTAATATATAATTTATCTGTTGCAACTAATAGGTGATCTATTGGAAAAAATCAAGAAAGTAGGAAGACCTATTATATAATTTTCAGCAGATGATCTACGTGTTGCATTTCATGTTGCAACATATGTCTAAATCTATTTGATAAGATATGTCGTCTATTGCAGCAGATGTATTATCTGTTGCGATATTTGAATCTAGTATTCCATGTCAATTAACATGTTCAAAACTAAGGATTAAATTATATTCATAGACAACATAAAATAAGTCGAAGCCTTCAAAAATTACATGAAATAACTCAACAAATAAATAAAATGTAAAAAAAATCATTATGGGTACAAATGATCTACTCTACAAATAAATCAACAAGTTAAACCAAGGAGGATAGGTTATTACATTGACGGACTTAAGATATAAAGATCTAATCAACATGGAAAAGTTGTTCTTCATCCGGTGTTATGGAATTTGGCTTTGGTCTTCGTGGCTATTTAATATCTCTTGCATATGGCTTCTGAGCTTTCGCTTCTCCGTATTTCCATAAAAGAGTAGCATATCTTTTGTGAAGTAATCCAGCATCAAGTCCATCATTTAATACTTGTAATTCATCGCTCAAATGCTCGGCGTAAGCAGCATCAAAAGGACCGCAATTTCTGCATTTTAAAAAAATAGATAATCCATATCTTGCAATTCATGCAAGCGTTGTGAAATTTATACAATGAAACTAAATCATGACACTTATACTTACAGGCTACTAATGGTTTGTTGAGCAATTCCTTCAACATATTGTACATCAAATGGATTACTCATTTTAACCCGGTATGCTTCAACAGTCGACTAATCAGTACAAACTTTTTGATCCAAAAACCCACTCATATCAAGGTAAGTAGGCAATATTTTGGCCAGCTTTTGTATCTCAACCGAAGGCCCGCAACGTCTCCTTCAATACATCGAGTCATAAACTTGGATGCGCCTCTTTTTTAGAACGATGACAACCAACACCCAATGGAATTCATCACTACAATTGATTGGGATGTACACTTCGTCGACCAAATTCCAAGGTAAGCCAGTCGGAATTCTAAAACCTTTGATGATGTTAATTAAGCGTTCCTCATTTAGAGAAACTTCCGGCTGTTGTTGACAATACCTATCGTAGGCATTATTGATGTAAACTTTGTACAAATAATTACCTGTTGTGTATCTGTATTATTCTTATATTTGCAACTTGACCTTCTTTAGGAGGCAGTAAAAAATGACATCGATGTGTTGCACATATTTTCAAACATTTCAGATTATGTGATAAAAAAATTAATATGCAGATGCAATTAAATAAAAAATTAATAGTAATATGTATGACATTTAAACCTCATCATTCCAGCAAGTTTGGGGCTGTGACATTAAATAGAACCAATTCTTCATTTTGGAATGTACAACAACAAAGTCGAACATATCAAAACCAAGACTCGATTCATTCACGTTGTAGCGTTCGTTATTTGATTTTCTATATGATAATTTATATGTGTTAATGGCACGTTCTTACAACAAGAATAGTATAAACCAATATCATTAAAAATTGATTTATATTCCTGCTGGTATGATGCTTTAACAGCCTATCGGCAATCTATTCTGAATAGTCATTGATCAACTGTGTTAGTTTTTTTGGAGCCTCATCCGAGATGTTGAATCCTTCAAACGGGTAATTCTTCCATTCTCCCGAACTGACAAGCTCCACTTTTTCTTCTTCTTTGAAAGCAGTTGATGGATTATCAACTGTGATATTATGATCTTCAGCAGTGGCTTCTACTATGCCATCCACTTAAAAAGCCAGAATTGTTAATGTTAATTACAGATATACAACAGATTGTCCATCTATTGCAAAAGAAGAGCCTTATATTGCAATAGATGGATCATCTATTGAGACGAATTCGAATAGGTAAATCAGAGCAGTACGATAATTTCAAAAAGAGGACCCATCTATTGTAACATAAGACTCATCTGTTCCAACAGATAACGCATCTGATGCAACAGGTTAGACAACAATTGCAACAGATATATATATATGTTTGATAATTTTCAGCAGATGCATCATCTGTTGAAATAGATATGTGCAGTTTGTTTATTGGAACAGGTGATGTATATTCACTTTCTTCAACTCATGTTGCTCTCCTGTGGCCCTTGCACACTGAACATCTATGCAAGATAAAGATAGAGGCATTGTAATTTTGCATTTTTTTTTATGTTTGATGATGCCTTGGAAGTATCTTTCCTTCTCCTCATAGCCACCTTGATCTCTAGTGGAGTGTATGGATATGAAATTCTCTTTAATAGAATGGCACCCCTCTTAGATGCCATTTCCTTTACAGAAGCAGTTAGTGCATTAATAGCATTAATCACCCCATCGTATTTCGCCTTGCAGTCTTGATATTTGCATGCAGAACATTCGCTAGATGTGACAAAATCTGGAGAAAAATCTGTAAAACTAGTATGATCATAATCATAATGGTTTGTTTTTTTTAAAATGGTAAGAGGAGCATCATTAGCCCCAATAGCAGCTCCACTACCACTACAAATACCATCGTCAACAACAATGAGCCCACCCTCCAAAATTATTTTTCTTGTGATGGTTGTTGCTCCAAACAATTTCATTTTTATTCCATCAATGATCTTAGGGTCCGGTAAAGTTTGCACAGACCGTTAAGTAAGAAAAAATGGCATATTCAACTCTCGATTGATCGGAACAAGCCAGGATGGATAATCTAAAATAAATCGATACATATATTAGAAAGATGATGAAATCATTTAAAATAATCATTTATTAAAACAAAAACTTGATTAGTATTGGACTTACTGCTTCTTTGGGGGGGTTGAAAAGATTAAGAAATTTTGCATTTCTGTCAGTTTTGGCCGACAACCATCTCAAAATTCTTGGACAAGATACTTCTTCTTGATAGTTCACTTGTTGTCTTAAATAAGGAATGGCTTCAAATGCCCAAGACTATAACATAACGCCAATAAATCAAAAGTATTATTGAATAAAAAATGCTGAATCATATGATAAAAGAAATATTTACCATGAAGGTCCATGGAAAGCCATATAAGTTGACTGTCTTTGGCGTTAATGGAGTTAACAAATATTGGACAGTCATTTTGAACTTTCATAACTCTAAGGATAGTTGTTAAATGCCTCAAGATCCTCGGAGAGCTTTATTAAACCAACGATTATGTTGTTGTTAACGTCTCTTGCCCAAATAATATTATGTACAAACTAAATGAGGCACAATGATTGCTTGTGCTTCTATAAGAGTCCTTTACCTTTCAACGCTTCTATCAAATTTTTGTTTTTAAATCTTGGACCAACAATCGACACTAGGTCATCACGATTACTCGACTTTTCTTTGCCTTTTTGGGGTGTGTGGGGTGCTTTTTTGGGTCAGAGTAGGTATAACTTGAGAAGGAGAAGGAGTATAACATTTTAGTTCGATAACTATGGCAAACTCTTTCCAACCAAAACAAACAGGCATGCCACAATAATTTATCCACACCTTATCCATCTTGTCTTTGTTTCCATACATAAACCTATGCTTGAGAAGATCGTATACCATTTTCATCTGGAAACGAGCATTGTTGTCCTACGACAAATCAAGATATTGTCCAAAGTAGCTTTCCCTGAAATAAGCATCCAATTTTTGTTCTCAAAGTATTTTTCTAAACCTGAAATAAGCATCCAATTTTTGTTCTCAAAGTATTTTTCTGAAGGTGTCGAAAGATTTTTCCATGGCTGACTTAACCACGAAATCACCCATTAAATCTGTGGCATCATCGCACTGCATTCTCATAGGATAATGATCAATGCTGATGTTTTAACCAACTCTTCGGCGGAAGGGATATTAGCATTTGGATCATCTTTTTTGAGATATTTCTATCCCCCGTGTTCATTAGCTTCTGCTCCTGATTTAGATAACGCTTGTAAAGCAAACTCATAGAGTGGTTCATGTAGCCAAGCTGCTGCACTTGTTCCTTTACTTAGACTTGATGCATTTATTTCCTTTTGGGAGTCATATTGTCTTAAATTAACAGGAACATAAAATAGATTATAATTGATTAATGCATCGTTAAAAAGGGATAAATAGTAAATCTAACATGCACAATGGTAAGGTAAAATAACAGTTCCAACAGACCACACATCTATTGCACCAGGTATGTTATCTATTGCAACATATAACTGATCTATTGCAATGGATGAGTAAACCATTGAAAACAATAAAAATAGATCTCTAATCCATTGCACCAAGTAGTTTATCTATTGCAACATATAACTAACCTGTTGCAAGGATGAGTAATCTATTGAAAATGGTAAAAATAGATCACTAATTTGTTGCACCAGGTAGTTTATCTGTTGCAACATATAACCAATTTATTGCAACGGATGAGTAATCTGTTGGAAACAGTAAAAATAGATCACACATTTGTTGCACCAGGTATGTTATCTGTTGCAACATATAACCAACCTGTCACAACGGATGAGTAAACCGTTGGAAATAATAAAAATAGTTCACTAATTTGTTGCACCAGGTAGTTATCTATTGCAATATATAACCAACATATTGCAACGGATGAGTAACCTGTTGGAAACTATAAAAATAGATCACTAATCTGTTGCACCGGGTATATTATCTATTGCAACATATAGCTGACCTGTTGCAACGGATGAGTAAACTATTGAAAACAATAAAAACATATCACTCATCTGTTGTAAAATGAGTTATCTTTTGGATCAATATTATTTAGATTACTTCCAAACAGAAGAGTCGTCTGTCATAACAAATGAATGATTTGTTAGATTGTTCATCTGTTGTATCAGATTTTCATAGTTGCACTAGATTTTAATCTGGTGCATCAGATATTTTCATCTGCTGCATCAGATGTCTTCTTCTGTTGCATCAAATGTTTCATCAGTTGCAATACCATTTTTACCAAGGCAAACAACAAATCAACCCAGCAACACCAACACATCATACACACACACACTAAGAAGGGGTCTCCACTAAGAACATCAACTTTGAACAAAAATCAACAACAAATCTGAATCAACAGTATGAAAACAAGAAGAAGAAATGCCAAAAATTAGGATTTTATTTAGTCTACATTTCAATACTAGAAGAGTAGTTAGCTCAAACTCCTCTGTTTCTTCATAATTTTTTACCTGTGAAAAAAGAAATGGGACAACCTAGAACTCGAAGTTGTTGTCGCTGGAGAAGTCTTCACGTCGATTGACGGTTGAAAGTCGAAAGGAAACTCGCCTGACTATTTTCCATCGAAGGTTGAAGTCGCCGGGATTGAAGGGAGAATTTTGCAGAACTGTTGGTTGGGAGAGAGTTGAGAGAAGCTGTTGAGAAAGAGAGAAGAGAGACTGGTTGATTTGGATTAAAGAGGGGTGTGGGTTGATTTGTATTTTTGAAAAGATTAGAAAGTTTTGAAAATATTAATCAAATCTATAATTAACTTAATCAAGTTTCCTAATGATGTTTGACCCTTTAAGTTGGTCAATGTCATCAATCCTTCTTTCAACACTTAAAAGAAACCTTTCCCTCAATTTTCTGAGGTAAGTGAGTTAATTTATATCTTTTTCTCTAGCATGACATCATCTATTCTCTACTGTATGTCCATGTGATGAGGTAATTTTATTTTTGATTAGTGATCCTATGAACTACTCCACAGAGGACTAAAATTTTTAAAACCCAAATAGAGGACTAAAATTATTATATTAATTGCTACATAAATTTTATGTTTTTTTTTTATTTTTTTTAATTCACGTCTTTTTGCTTTCATTATCACTATTATTTCTGTTTTGGTTGATTATTAGTGTGTACTTATATATATACATATAAAATCAACAATTGACAATAAATATTATCCTTTTTATAATTTCTCATATTTTTCTTCAATTGAAAATTTATGAAAATCGTCACGGACCTGTTGAGATTAGTATATTAACTAGTATATAGTGCATGACTAAAATTTTCATCCCCCATATAATGAAAACTAAGTGAAGTGTTCTATAGTTTGTCTAATTCCATGAATGTTGAGAACTTAACACAAACTTTTATGTATCCAAGAGACCAAGACTTTGATGTTATTTGAAATCCTTCCACCATATTAAAATTTATGATCAACTCATGCATGATTTTATGGATAAAATAAGGAATTAACCTAATTATTATAGCAAAAAATTAATCGTTTGTCAGCTACTAATTGAATACTACAACTTAAATAACTAATGATGGTTGTTTACCTTACCCATGCAGAATGTTAGGAGTTGAGGAATATGTATGTATGTATGTATGTAAAACTCAATTGTGATACATGCTCATCTATATATGGACTATGGTTTAGAGGATGATTGATCATCTATAATCTTATAAGACGATTCTCCTTGTAATGAAAAATCAGAGTACATATCTCGTAAAAGGAAAATAGTTTTTCTGGCATGATGGACAGCAGAACAAATACCGAGTATGAAATAGGAAAAAGAAAAAATTATTTATTATCATAACTTAACTTATCTGAACTATTTAATATCCCTACATTTTATATTAATTATTTAAATTCCTAATTTACATTTCCTCTCTTTAAATTTTCACATTTATCATTCTCACCCTAGAAAATTAAATACATTAATTGTCCTCTTAAAATTTTGACTAAAAATCTTCTTTCCATTAATTTAATACCATTAATGTCTAGCCTCCTCCTCCTCCTCCTTCTCTCCATCAATGTCTATCCAAGCATATAAAAAACAAATCCAAACATAACAGAACAAACTAAATCAAATTACAGAACAGAAGCTATCATAATCAAACTAAACACCCAAATCATAACACTAGAACCATTAACACCCATTGCACAGGGCGACAAGTTTTCTCTACTACATCGCTTTCTCTTTGTTTTCTCCATCTCCACCCTTTGTTTTCTTTTTGTTTTTTTCTTTTCTTTGCTTTAATTTTAGTTCGATTGAATTTCTATCGAAAAACGTCATAAACAGTCATAGAGAAATTGAGCGGTAGAATGAGAAGTTTGTTATCATCAACTAATGTTGTTGAAGAATAGCTCTCCGAACGTCACACACAGCCACCCATAAACAAGAAGACGCAAAAAAAGAATGTTTCGGCTAAAGAGAGCAAAGGCGTTGAAGATACATCAAGAGATTTCCTTAAGATGTTAATAAAGTTATCTATTGAAAGATGCAAAACTCGTGATTCAAAACGAAAAGATGTTGAAGTTACAACAAGAGAACCTTTTACAAAGGTAATATTTGTTTGTATCGGAAATAAAATATCTAAAATACATTAATAATGTTATAAAATACAATTTATATGTCAGATTTATGTGTCAGATACATTTACAAATTATGTATCGGATAAGATCTGTGTTACTGATTGGAAAGTGGCATCATTTTTGCCCTTGAGATACATAAATAACATCATTTTCATGCATGAGACATAAATTTTAGTTATGTATCTCTCTTCAGTCTAATTACTGTATAATGTATGGCGACCAAATAGATTTAAAATGGATGTATCTAAGTAATAAATTTTGATGTTAAGATACATAATTAAAATTAATTTCATGCACGAGAATTTTAATTTTGTATCTCTCTTTAATATTGAACAAAATGGTGTATCTCCACCTAATAACTTTAAAAAAATGAATGTATCTCAGTCTATATATCTACTAACCGAGCCGATTACTAATTACTCCATTTTTTATGTATCTCAATGCAGGTATACGTTACATTTTCAAAGAAGTTCCACCACATCCTTTAAGATTTGGTGGTTCTTGTAGCGCTAAACTAGAAGATTTAAAAAAAAAAAATCTGAAAGATGAGAGGGAAGAGTTGTTTGGTTAGACGACGGGGTGATATTCTTTTGAATTTCAAAGAGAGGAGAAGAACATTTCAATAAGATGAATGATGATCCTTTTTTTTAATATCAACGTTATAACTACTTACGATTTTCTGGGTATTTTGACAGTAATTTTGAAGTTATGAAGTGTGATTTTCTCCTCAATTAAGTAAATTTTTGTTATTTTCCCTTTTTAGTGCGTCATAGTTGTTTTAATGGATGTATCAGATAAGATGTATGTCTTGTAAATAAATGTATCGTAAAAACGAAAATTCAAAATTTGATGAAATTTTGTGAAATGTTGGGATAGGATGTAATTAGGATAAAAAAATGTAGGGATTTATGTAAAACAGTCCATTAAAGATAAGGAATTAATTTATTGTGGAGAAATGTTCAATAATAATAACTAAATAATAAAATTTTCTCCATCTTTTCCGTGGTTTCTCAAAATAGGTTACAGTTTGGTTACGGTCTTTGAGTACAGAACGTGTGCCGACAGAGAGGTAATTGACACTTCGACTGTTCGACAGATGCAACAAGACTCCTTGCTTTTGGTTTAGTGGAAAAGAAAAAGAAAGGAAAAAAATATTTCTATAACAATAATTAGGAGTTTCGAATTCGAACATTTAGAATGAAAAAATAACTTACAAAAAATGTTTCCATTTTTAAAGAATCTTATACAACTTGAATTCAAGACCCTAGCTAACTGGTACCAAATGTTGAATGTTGGGTGAGAAAACATCACTAGCAGGCATCTCTCGATAAACAACCATTTTCTTCTAGATGCTTTTAATGGGTCTTATGACCAAAGTTAGATAGCTTATTTGTAAATCTATCGTTTGACAATTAACATTACTAACGACTCAATTAAGTGAATTGCTAAATGAGTAATCTCTATGAATTCGATATTTCTCTCTCTTGGAGCTACTATGTTACTTCTCAGATTACATACACTTACGTGTGCGGTAGGCCACAACAGAAGTTAACTTCATGTAGTTGGGATAGCATTGCAAGAGCTCCTACTTCACACTCTATGTATCGTATTCTTTCAAGCCCTTTTAATTATACCACAATTTATAATCTATTTTTTTAATGTTTATGTGATCTTTGGATACAAATCAAGAGAATATGTATTCATTCTCGAATCTGTCATTGAGAGAAAATGATTAAATCCTTTTAAGAAATAACGTTTTTTGATTAAAAAAAAAAATTCAACTTGAGAATTTATCTAACTATACAATATAATTAATATTCTCTAAATTCCCTTAAAATCTCTTGACCAACTAAAGACTCTAAAATTTAGCCAAATTCCATCACTAATATCCGCCATTGTTACCCTCCCACAACTTTTAATATACTTGTTTTGTCCTCTTTGTGAAAAAGAAAATTTCTAAAGAATCAATCTATATAAAGTTACACAAGAAAATTGAAGGAAAAGTGTCTTTTAAGTTTTGAATGAAGGATTGGTAACATTGACCAATTTAAAGGGTCAAACATAATTAAAAAAACTTGATTAGGTTAATTGTGGACTTGATTAATATTTTTTAAACTTTTTAATCTTTTCAAAAATACAAATTAACCCACCCCCACAAAACTTCCCTCCCTCTGCAAATCAATCTCTCTCTCTTCTCTCTTTCTCTCAATACTTTCTCTCTCTAACTTCTCCCAACCAACAACTTTTCAAATTTCTCCCTTCAATCTTGTGCAACTTCAACCTCTGGCAACAAATAGTTTTGAGTTTTTGCCCGTTCCTTTTTTACTTTCAACCGTCAGTTGACGTGACAACATTCTCCGGTGACAACAACTTCAAGTTCTTCATCGTTTCTTTTCGATTTTCACAAGTAAAAAATTAGGGCTTTTAAGTTATGACGAAAATAAGGAACTTGATTTGATGGTGTTTGTTATTTTTTTTATATTTTTTGTTTTTTTTAATGTTGTTATTTTTTAGTTGAATTTCTCATCTGGATGTATCTGCTATTGCTGTTTTTTAATAAAGGATAAAACATGTAACGTGAATCCAACAGTGAGTATTTGTTGCAACATATATGACTAATATGTTGCACAGATTAGTAATCTGTTGCAACATATATGACTAATCCATTACAACATATATGACTAATCTGTTGCAACATATATGACTAAGTTGTTGCAACAAATGAGTAATCTGTTACAACATATATGACTAATCTGTTGCAACATATATGAATAATCTGTTGCAATAGATTACTAATTTGTTGGATTCATTTTATAGTGTTGTAATATGAATCCAACATATGGGTCATCTGTTGCAACAGATTAGTCATATATTGCAACAAATTACTTACTTGTTGTAATAGATGACTTATATGTTAGATTTATATTGCAGGTTCTATCTATTGTAGCAGTAGTAGATACACCAAATAAGAAATTCAACAAAAATTATAATTTTACTTACAAAATAAGCTATGAAGTAATGTCTAAGTGATATACGAACAAAATTTGACCTAAAAAAAATTTAAAAAATTTCAACAGGGGCACAACGAATAAGTAAAATACATGAAAAATTTCATGAAACAGGTAAAGAAGACAAAAATAATATACCATACATCAAATGCAAAAGGATCAAGGGGACAAATATTTGAGTTCTCCTAAAAACGTTTAAGTTCCCTAATATTTTAATTGCTTTCTAATAGTTGACCTATCTGTTACAACAGATTTTCTATCTGTTTGATAATTTTCAACAGATGAATTATCTGATGCAACATGCTAGTCATCTGTTGATTCAAATTAAGCAATTATTAGTCATAACTAAATTGATTTAGCTAAAATTAAAGACGTCTCTACGACAATGGGACAAATATTTGTGTTCTCCTAAAAATATTTGAGTTCTCTAGTATTTCAATTATTTTCCAACAGATTATCTATTTGTTGCAACAAGTTAGTCATCTATTGCAACAGATGTTTATAACAGGTTAGTCATTTGTTTATTCAAATTAAGCAATTATTAATAATAACTAAATTAATTTAATTAAAATTGAAGACAAGTCTTTAATACAAGACCTTAGACAAGGGGACAAATGTTTGAGTTCTCCTAAAAACATTTGAGCTTTAGTATTTTAAATTGCTTTTCAACATATATCGAACTCGGAACCAAAATGAGCCACGAAATTAAAAAAGTGACCAAAATAGGTCACCTATTTAAAAATTTACCAAAATAGGCTAAACGTAATAATTTATTACATTTTCTCTTTTTTCTTAACGGTCAACTAACGGAGTTGACTTCTACAAAAACGTAAGAATTTCTTACGTTTTACATTTTCTTACGTTTTATAAAAAGAAATATAAAACGTAAGAATTTCTTACGTTTTACACTATAACCGAGAAAAAATACAATGAATTGTCAAATCAATTAAAAAGGTACTAAAAAAAAGAGTTGTTCAACGTAATAAAAAGTTACGTTCTTAACTTTTTTATAGCAGTGGTCCCCCACTCACAATTTCTTTTTCCACAAATGTCCCATCACTTCTACTTTTTCCTCTTTTACATATGATAATTATGAATTTTTTAATTAGTTAAATTTATTTATATTTTAGGTGTAGTTCAAAACATAAAAAATTCTAATAATTTATTACGTTTTACATAAAAAAATTAAAAAAAGAAGTATCAATTACCTCATTAACTTAATAATTTTCTTATATTTATTCTATATCAAAAAATAATCACTTCTATCCTTAATTATTCGATTTCTCATTAAAAAAATTATACTTTTGAGTTTTTCTCTACTCCAAAATAGTGAAATGTTGAATTATTGTCCATCAAATATGCTACTATATACAAGAATTATATTTTTTTAGGAGTGTTCCTAAATTAAATTGTGATTTTTGACTCCATTAATTATAATGTGAAACGTATTTGTGCATGTGAGTTTCCTCAATATCCTAATCGAAACACTAATCGAAAACTACGATGAATCACTATCCGAAAAAATTAATTTCATATTTTTAACACACCAAAAAAATATAATTCTTCTATATAGTAGCATATTTTATCAACAATAATTCAATATTTCACTATTTTGGAGTAGAGAAAAACTCAAAGGTATAATTTTTTTACTGAGAAATCGAATAATTAAGGATAGAAGTGATTATTTTTTGATATAGAATAAATATAAGAAAATTGTTAAGTTAATGAGGTAATTGATACTTCTATTTTTTAAATTTTTTATGTAAAACGTAAAAATTTATTTCATAGAGGAAAAATAAATTATTTGAACTACATATAAAATATAAATAAATTTAACTAATAAAAAAATTCATAATTATTATATGTAAAAAGAGGAAAAAGTAGAAGTGATGAGACATTTATAGAAAAAGAAATTGTGGGTGAGGGACCGCTGCTATAAAAAAATTAAGAACGTAACTTTTTGTTATGTTGAACAACTCATTTTTTTAGTATCTTTTTAATTGATTTGATAATTCACTGCATTTTTTTCTCGATTATCGTGTAAAATGTAAGAAATTCTTACATTTTATATTTTTTATAAAACGTAAGAATTTATTACATTTTACAAAAAAAATATAAAACGTAAGAAATTCTTACGTTTTTGTAAAAGTCAACTCCGCTAGTTGATTGTTAAGAAAAAAATAAAAAACGTAATAAATTATTACGTTTAGCCTATTTTGGTAACTTTTTAAATAGGTGACTTATTTTGGTCACTTTTTAAATTCCGTGGCTCATTTTGGTTCTGAGTTCACATATATCTTGTCTATTTAATAATTTTCAATAGATGAGTCATATTTGGCAACAATTTAGTCATCTGTTGCAACAGATGTCTATATTTGTTGGATAATTTTCAATAGATGAGTTAGATATTGCAACAGGTTAGTCATCTGTTGCAACAGATGTCTTTATATATTTGGTTATTTTCAACAAATGTCTTTAACTGTTTGGTCTTTTCCAACAGATTACTCATCTATTGCAACATGTTAATTGAAATCGTAATTGAACTTATCAATTCATCTTTAATTTTAGTTAAATCAATGTTGTTATTACTAATAATGTCTTAATTCGAATCATTTCAAATAAAATTGATCAATTAACACTTTACTCAAGACAAATACACTTAGATGGTCATTTAATTAGTATGAGATTAATTGAAATCGTAATTAAATTATCAATTCATCTTTAATTTTAGTTAAATCAATTTAGTTATTACTAATAATTACTTAATTTTAATTATTTCAAATCAAATTGGTCAATTGATCATTCTACTTAAGACGAAACACTTAGTTGATCATGTAATTACTATAAATTTGATTGAAATTGTAAGTGAACTTACTAATTCATCTTTAATTTTAGTTAAATCAATATAGTTATTTCTAATTATGGCTTGGTTTGAATCATTTCAAATAAAATTGGTCAATTGATCACTCTACTCAGGACGAACACACTTAGTTGATCGTGTAATTACCATGAGATTAATTGAAAAAGTAATTGAACTTATTAATACTAGTTAAATCAATTTAGTTATTACTAATATAATTGCTTAATATGAATTAATAGATGACTAAGATGTTATAAAAGACAAATAATCTGTCAAAAATGACCAAACAAATAAAGACATCTATTGCAACAGATTAGTTACCTATTGCAACAGATTAGTAATCTGTTGGAAATAACAAACAGATAAAGTCATATGTTGCAACAGATTAGTCATCTATTGCAACATATGTGTATATCTGTTTGATAATTTTCAACAAATGACTCATTTGTTGCAACAGATTAAATGCGTTACAATAGGTTATACACTTAAATGATCATGTAATTACTATGAGATTAATTGAAATTGTAATTATTAATTCAATTTGGCTATTACTAATAATGGCTTAATTTGAATCATTTCAAATAAAATTAGTCAATTGATCACTCTACTCAGAAAAAACACACTAAGATGATCGTGTAATTAATATGAGAATAATTGAAATCGTAATTGAACTTATCAATTCATCTTTAATTTTAGTTATATCAATGTAGTTATTAGTAATAATATCTTAATTTGAATCATTTCTAATAAAATTGGTCAATTAACACTTTACTCAAGACGAATACACTTAGATGATCATGTAATTACTATGAGATTAATTGAAATCGTAATTAAAATTATCAATTCATCTTTAATTTTAGTTAAATTAATTTAATTATTACTAATAATTGCTTAATTTTAATTATTTCAAATAAAATTGGTCAATTGATCATTTTACTTAAGACAAAATACTTAGTTGATCATGTAATTACTATAAAATTAATTGAAATTGTAAGTCAACTTACTAATTCATCTTTAATTTTAGTTAAATCAATATAGTTATTTCTAATTATGGTTTGGCTTTAATCATTTCAAATAAAATTGGTCAATTGATCAGTCTACTCAGGACGAACACACTTAGTTGATAGTGTAATTACCATGAGATTAATTGAAACTGTAATTGGACTTATTAATTTATGTTTAATTCTAGTTAAATAATTTAGTTATTACTAATATAATGGCTTAATATGAATCAATAAATGACTAACATGTTGCAAAGAGATGAGTAATCTGTTGAAAATGACTAAACAGATAAAGACATCAGTTGGAAATGACTAAACAGACAAAGACATCTATTGGAAATGACCAAACAAATATAGACATATGTTGCAACAGATGACTAACCTGTTGTAATAAATGACTCATCTATTGAAAATTATCAAATAAATATAGACATCTGTTACAACAGATGACTAAATTGTTGACTAAGTTGTTGCAACAAATGACTCATCTGTTGAAAATTATCAAACATATAAGATATATGTTGGAAAATAATTTAAAATACTAAAGCTCAGATGTTTTTAAGAGAACTCAAATATTTGTCCTCCTGTCTAAGGTTTTGTCTTTAATTTTAGTTAAATCAATTTAGTTATTACTAATAATTGCTTAAATTGAATCATTTTAAATAAAATTTATCAATTGATCATTCTATTAAGGACGAATACATTAATTGAAATTGTAAGTGGACTAATCAATTCATCTTTAATTTAGTCAAAATCAATTTATTTATTACTAATAATGACTTAATTTGAATCATTTAAAATAAAATTGGTCGATTGATCACTCTCCTCGAGACGAATACACATAATTGATCATGTAATTACTATGAGATTAATTGAAATTGTAAGTGAACTTATCAATTCATCTTTAATTTTAGTTATATCAATTTACTTATTACGAATAATGGCTTAATTTGATTCATTTCAAATAAAATTGGTCAATATTGATCACTCTAATCATGACGAATACACTTAGTTGATAACTTAATTACTATGAAATTAATTAAAATTGTAAGTTTATCTTTACTTTTAGTTAAATAAATTTAATTATTACTAATAATATCTTAATTTGAATTATTTCAAATAAAATTGGTCGATTAATCACTTGACTCGGGACGAATACACTTAGTTAATCATGTAATTACGATGAGATTAATTGAAATTGTAAGTGAACTCATTAATTCATGTTTAATTTTAGTTAAATCAACATAGTTATTACTAATAATGACTTAATTTGAATCATTTAAAATAAAAATTGGTCAATTAATTATTCTACTAAGGATGAAACACTTAATTGATCATTTAATTACTAAGATGAGTTGAAATCATAATTGAACTTACTAATTCATCTTTAATTTTAGTTAAATCAATGTAGTCATTTCTAATAATTGTTTAATTTGAATTATTTCACATAAAATTTATCAATTAATCATTCTACTCAGTACGAAATACTTAATTGATCATGTAATTACTATGAAATTAATTAAAATCGTAACTGAACTTACTAATTCATCTTTAGTTTTAGTTAAATCAATATAGTTATTTCTAATGATGACTTAGTTTGAATCATTTAAAATAAAATTGGTCAATTGATCACTCTACTCAGGACGAACATACTTAATTGATCGTGTAATTACCATGAGATTAATTGAAATTGTAATTGAACTTATTAATTCATATTTTATTTTAGTAATAAATTTAGTTATTACTATTAATGACAATGTGAATCAATAGATGACTAACATGTTACAACAGATGAGTAATCTGTTGGAAATGACCAAACAAATAAAAACATTTGTTGAAAATGACTAAATAGATATAGACATCTGTTGCAACAAATGACTCACTTGTTGCAATAACTAATTCATCTGTTGAAAATTATCAAACAGATATAGACATTTGTTGCAACAGATGACTAAGTTGTTGCAACATATAACTCATCTGTTGGAAATTACTAAATAGACAAAATATGTATTGAAAAGCAATTTAAAAATACTAAAGCTCAAATATTTTTTAGGAGAACTCAAGAGTTTTTCCCCTTGTCTAAGGTTTTGTCTTTAATTTTAGTTAAATCAATTTAATTGTTATTAATAATTGCTTAATTTGAATCAACAAATGACTAACCTATTATAAGCATTTATTGCAACAGTTGACTAACCTATTACAACAAATAGGTGATATGTTGGAAAATAATTAAAATATTAGGGAACTCAAACATTTTTAAGATAACTCAAATTTTTGTCCCATTGTCTTAAAGACTTGTCTTTAATTTTAGGTAAATCAATTTAGTTATTACTAATAATTGCTTAATTTGAATCAATAGATGACTAACATGTTGCAACAGATGATTTATCTGTTGGAAATTATCAAACATATAGAAAATTTGTTATAATAGATGGGTTATCCATTAGAAAGCAATTAAAATACTAGGAAACTTAAACGTTTTTAGGAGAACTCAAACGTTTGTACCCTCGATCCTTTTGCATTTGATGTATGATACACTATTTTTGTCTTCTTTACCTGTTTCATGAAATTTTTCATGTGTTTTACTTATTCGTTGTGCCCTTGTTGAAATTTTTAGAATTTTTTTAAGTCAAATTTTGTTCGTATATCACTTGAACATTACTTCATAGGTGATTTTGTAAGTATAATTATAATTTTTGTTGAATTTTTTATTTGATATATTTGCTACTGCTACAATGGATAGAACCTACAATATGAATCCAATATATGAGTCATTTAGTGCACCAAGTGAGTAATCTACTGCAACATATGACTAATCTATTGCAATAGATGACCCATATGTTGGATTCATGTTACAACACTATAGTACAAATCCAACAGATGAGTAATCTGTTGCAACAGATTAGTCATATATGTTGCAACAAATTACTCATATGTTGCAACAGATTAGTCAATATGTTGCAACAGATTAGTTAATATGTTGCAACAGATTACACATCTGTGCAACAGATTACTCATCTGTTGGATTCACGTTACATGTTTTATCTACTGTTGAAAAAACAACAGTAGCAGATACACCCAGATGAGAAATTCAACTAAAAATTATAATTTTACTTACTAAAATCACCTCTAAGTAATTCCTAAGTGATATACGAATAAAATTTGACCTAAAAAAATTTGATCAAGTAGCAATAGTAGCAGTAACAACAATGTTCAACAACAAAAAGATGATGATGATGAACAAGAAAAGATGATAATGAAGAACAAGATGATGATAATGAAGAAGAAGATGATGAATAAAGCAACAACAATAATGAACAACAAAAATCACGAAGAGAGAGAAAACTCCAATAAATGATAAGAGAGAGAAATGTGCCTTTTCCCCCTCCATTTCTAGTTATGTTAATAAAGTAATTGTCACCTCCAACTCAATTATTAAGACTTGTGTCACCCACACTTCATTTTAAAACTCTTTTGTCACCTAGAGCCCAAATCCCCAAGTTACACAACCAAGCCCGGAATTTTTTTCCTAATTTTGTACTTTTCATTATCTTGTATGCGTAATATTTCAAAACTCATTTTGCTAAAGTCTTATTTTTTATGGGTGACGTCGATTTCAAATCATTTATTTTTTCTTGGAATAAGTTGATTTAGATGCTCAAATGATGAATTGTGTGATTTTTCGTAAAAATTAAAATTGTTTGATTTTGCCAACCGGATTTTCACTTTGTTATTGTTGAAGAAACAGAAAAGGAAAAAAGAATAAGAAGCAACGAAAATAAAAACAAAATCTGAAATAAAAAAGAAAATATTAAAGAATAAAATTTGGAATGAGGTGACATGCCGCGTGTGTCCACCTCACCAAATTTTAAGCCGCATGGACTCTCGCCATTGTTGGAAAATGTTTATAAAAAGGAGATATTTTTGTTAACTTTGCTTACAAGTGTATATTTGGTCCTACAATTGTAATTAAGGGTGAACTTAGCTAACCGATGAGAGTAGAGGGGTATTTTTGACCACTTTTCTTATTTTATACAAATGATGATGACATATACATATATATATAGAGAGAGAGAGATGAAAGAAAACTACTTTAATAATGATCAAACATTAAATAGTGATTGAAAAATTGTAAAATATTCACAAAAATAATAGAAAATTGCACGTTTCCACAAAAACTAGTTGATACTATTAACTGATCGATTGATAATATTGTAAAAAGAACATAAATATCTAAAGAGAGTAAGAAGAATATAAACATTACTTAAGTTCAAGTGACAAAAAATTACCTTTGTATTCACAAAACTATTATTTAACATACATTCCGTCTTATTAAACCTGCAAAACATAAAAGAATTATTAAAAATATCATAAAAAAATAGATTGAACCAATATACATCACTCATCCTGTATATGTACGCACCAAAAAAATTTTAAAAAGTGACGAGGCAGGAAAGGTTAGAAAAGAAAGGAGAGGAATGAGGAAATAAGAGATGTGGGATTTAGTACTGGTACATGGGTTATATGTGGGAAGGGGGTGAGTTATTAGATTGGTTTTTAATTTTTTGAAGGAAAATTTTGTTCTTTAATAATTTTTAATTTATTTATTTTTCTTTTAAGGGAAGGAAAGATATTAGGATTTTGGTTGGGTTTGAATTTAAATGCAAAATGTGAAAAATTTTGTTTTGATGCATAGAATAAAATTTTTCCAGAAAATTTACTAGTAACTATTAGTTAAAATATTTTATCTTAAAATATAATTATTATATGAGCATAAATAAAGTTAAAATGCATATAAAACAAATATAATGAATATTACTATTGATTTGGCATCTAATTTTCATTTTAAAAAGCATATAATAAATATATATAATGCATTTGGGTCAAAATTGGTCATACACTATTTGTCTTAACTTTGATAGTAATGAAATTATTATATAATAAATATATATAATGCATTTGGGTCAAAATTGGTCATACACTATTTGTCTTAAATTAAATTATTATGTGATGCGGCCACCAAAATCATCAATTTGTAAAAATATCTAATACAAAGAAGTAACGTATAAAATAAAAGGTTGAAATAAAATTGGGTATATAAAGTAAAAAATATATATTCAGAGAGTATTGTAATAGGTAAGAAAAATAGAGGATAAAAGAATTACAATCCTATTAAAATGAAGGAGGAGAAGGGTGTGCATTTATTTATATATATAATGAGTTAACTATCAATGATAGTTATTATATATCATATAATTTGAATATAATAAAATAAAAAATATAAAAAGGATATAATTTTTAAAAGTAACAAATTTTAATAAATTTGTGATAGCCATTAATCTCCATAATTTATATTGAACCGTGGCAATTTTCTAACCTCTATAGTAAAATTTTCACACACAAAAAAAATTATATTGTGGGGGTTAGAATAAAACGTCACAAAATGAATTATTAATGGGATTTCTTAAAACTTTCACAAATAAGCTACTACAAATCGCCAATTTTTTGTAGTAACTCTTCAAACGATTTTCAAAACCCATTACATATACATACATATATATCGCTAAAGCTTGTTGAAAACATAAAATTTACGCTCATGAGAGTTAGGATAGTCTCACATACCTTTTGATAGAGAAAAATCAAAGAGAACGTAGAGAAATCCTTGGAGATTAAAATCTTCAAACCCTAGATGGTTTCTCCTCTCTTTCTTATTGAGAGAGGATAAGGGATTTTATGGAATGATATACCATTTTTGGGACCCTTTATTCGTTCAAAAAAGTTTAGGAATGATAAAAGACCTTAATGCCCTTAAATAAAATAAAACAAAATACTTTTTGATACTTCAGAAAGGCCCTGCGGTGCAAAGCCAAAGCCAAACACAGGGTTGGTAGTGCAAGGTCAAAGCCAACCCATTCCAAAAGCGTTTTGCAATTCCTCCTCAACGTGGATCGGACCAAACGCGAAAATGAGACAGTGACTCACTAAAATACTCATAACTTTTGACTCTAATCTTTGATTTACAAATGATCGGAGGCATTTGAAAAAAGACTCGAAGGGCTTTGATTTGATATATTATGGGCCACGTTAATCCTCATATTCTAGGAGTAATGGTCACTGAAAGTTAACCTAAGAAAATTCATCGACTAAAACTCAACCGGTAAGAAAGTGCTCAACTTAACTTTGATCTAGGAGACATTTATGGCGCATGCTCATCTCCAAAGATATTCTCACACTAAAGCATCATTATTCACACTTATTTTTAAGTAGAATCATTGGGTTCGGGTCTATATACATAGGAAAGACGGTTCAACTTTAGTCCGAAAGAGCAGGGTATTACACATATCTTATCCTTACATTTTGAGGTATAAAAGTTATTTTTAATATATAACAAAATAGAAAAATACAAATAAATATAAAACAAATAGTAATACAAATTGATGAATTTAACAACTCACCACTAACTTTTGTAGCAAAATCAGGGATTTAATTTTTCATCACCTTTTCATCGTTGAGTAGCTCCTCCTCATAATCATCATTCTCCTTATTTTCTTTTATATTTAGATATACTATTACGATTATACATCAAATATAAATCAGATTCAATAAATAGAAGATCAATACTCATTATGCAAAAAAAAAAATGTATAAAATAACTTCGATTAAACTCGAGAGTTCAGATATTCCTTGTTTCAATATGTTTCAAAGTGTTTTTTATGTTGTCTTTGTTGCTTGTGTTGTATGAATAATTTCGGTCTTATATATATATACATAAAACATCCCTTTCCTACTATTTTTATTATCTTAATTCTCCTAATATCAAATATAGTCATCTAATTTCTTTTCATATATTTATTTTACTAAGATTTTTTTCCATATATTTTAGAAATCATATTTTAGGAATTATTATACACTCAAAGTTCTAAATGTTTTAATTTTTTTAAAATATAAAATATTAAATGGGAGAATTTCTTTGAGATAGAAATTTTACGATCCTATCAAACTGAATTTAAATACAACTGAGATTCTCAGTTCATTTATAACTAATTTACATACGTGATTTGTACCTACAATTGTAAATTTAGTATATAATTAATTGAAAGTAAATATTATAGGTAAATTATAATTAATTTTAGTGTTTTATATATTAGTACTTTCTACCTAATTCATAAAAAGAAAGATTTAATAATAAAAATTTAGTTAAATCAAAATTCTAAATTTTAGAGAAACAATTAGACAATTTGTGATATAATGAATTGTAATTGACAATTATGTTGCAAAGACATAATAAAGATATTCAATAATTATAATAATAAAAAAAAAAACATTAAGCAGATCACGTCTCTTGCTCTTATTGTGGACGATATTACCAGAAGCCAGAGAAAAAAAAGTTCCTATGAGGAATTTGGTTTAACTTCATCCTCTATTCCTCTAAATATATGGTCTAATCCAAATTGAGACTGTTGCATGAATTCTTTTAATCAAAAATAGGTAGAAGAAGTTCTATTAAATTGACAGCTAGTGGAAAAGACCATAAACCACAAACGTTAACACCACTATTCAGAATAGTAATAGTACAAAAATAAATTCCTCACACACATTATCCTCCTCATTCATGCTTTATGCACATACGGAAAATCTATAAGAACTTGAAAAATAAAAGAATTGACAGATTGACTGAAAACTCTAAACTCAATAGTGACACCAATATGCAAATTGAAAAGCGTTTGATTTCTGATGAGAGCTTGATTCCATCCCATATATTTTAACTCCCCTTTCCTTATAATTTCGGAATTCTTTTTCTATTCTCTTTCATTTATTTAGAAGTCTATATGTGTTTTTTATATCTATTTCAAGATTCTATTCACCTAAGGAAAATAAAGCTTCTTCAAGTAATAAACATTGGTCCTTTTTTCATTTATTTAGAAGTCTATATGTGTTGGATTCCTAGGATGTTTGTAAGAGGAATAGTTTTAAGTATCTCGAGTCTATGATTCAGGGGAATGACGAGATTGATGAGGATGTCTCTAAATGTATTGGAGTAGGTTGGATGAAGTAGAGGTTCACCTCGGGAGTGCTGTGTGATAAGAAGGTGCCCTTAAAATTTAAAGGCAAGTTCTATAGAGTGGCAGTCCGTCTGGTCATGCTGTATGGTGCGGAGTGTTGGCCACTCAAGAACTCCCACATTCAAAAATTGAAGGTAACGGAAATGAGAATGTTGCGTTGGATGTGTAGACTTACAAGAGGGGATAGAGTTAGGAATGAAATTATCCAGGAAAAAGTGGGAGTGACTTCGGTGGAGGACAAGATGCGGGAAGAAAGACTGAGATGTTTTGGGCATGTGATGAGGAGGGGCACGGATGCCCCAGTTCATAGGTGTGAGAGGCTAGCGTGGGATGGTTTCAGGAGAAGTAGAGGTAGTCTGAAGAAATACTAGAGAGAAGTAATTAGACATGACATGGGGCTGTTACAGCTTACTGAGGACATGACACTAGATAGGAAGGTATGGAGGCCGCGGATTGGGGTAGAAGGTTAGTGCGTGTGTGGGTTGTAACTAGTAGTTAGGGAGCTCTGGTGTAGCTGGGTTAGTAAGCCTACGACTGTGTCCAGTGGTAGGAACCGCTAGTGTATGGCTTATACTAAGAGGTGACCTTTTCTTATTTCTTATTTCTTGTTTTTTTAATTTCATATCGCTCTTATTTTTGTGGTTCCCTTAGCTCTATTTTTATTATCTTTCATTTCTTATTTTGGTTATACCATCCATTCTGTTTCATGTATTACTATGACATTGTTAACCATTCATTATCTTGAGCTGGGGGTCTATCGGAAACAATCTCTCTACTTCTTCGGAAGTAGCGGTATGGACTGCGTACATTTTACCCTCACCAGACCCCACTTTGTGGGATCACACTGGGGTTGTTATTGTTGTTGTCCCCACTTTGTGGGATCACATTGGGGTTGTTATTGTTGTTGTACCATAGAATTTTTATATATATTTTTTTAAGGCTCTTTAATTTTTAAAATATATTTTTCTTTTATCATATATTTTAGAATTTCTTAATTAAACATTATAAAATTGATGATCTAATAATTGCACGAAAAAGGTAACAAAAAGACGATTTCACATAATATATCACGTTAAAGTATTTCCAAAATTTAAAAAAGTCGAAATTTATCTTACCAAAGTTAAGTTTTTGTATAAATATTATATTAAATATTATAATAAAATTATTAAATACAAAATATATTTCGTATATGAATGTTGTTGATTCATTATAACTTAATAAAATAAGAAATTATCTTTAACAGTTCTCAATAATCAATTAATATGTTAAACTAATTTGTTCTAATTTTATAATTCCATAACTTTAAATTCACAAGTAATCATATACTTTACTCATTAATCAATTCAAGAATCTAGACATTAAATATTACATGATATCCACTAAATTGCAAGGTAAGGTACTTCTATAAATACTAGATAGCGGAGCCCGCGGTAGCGCGGGCCCAATAATAATGATGTAGCTATTATTTGTATCGCTTGAGAAAATTCATCAAGTGAGTTTCAGTAAGTTCCTCTTAGCTAGCACAAGAGCATGACCCCAATCCAATGAGATCTGCCATTTGCCAATACCATATGAATTGATAACTACACTTGGAAAAAAAATAATTTCTAAACAGTTATTATTATAGCATAGCAGCGTTGATATTTCTTTGCCAAGATCAAGTTGCCCATGCTTAGAACTTCCACAAAGCCACAAAGACCCATCAGCTGGTATGGCGACAGGAATAACATGTGATGCAAGTGTGGCTTGAGCTCTCACTTTATTTAGTTCTTGTACTCTTTTTGATTACTGACCTGAATAATAGTCACACAGATACACAAGTGAAGTGAAAAATACCAAAAAAATAAACATCTGCACATAGTAACAATTTTTAAAGTGCCTATAAGAAAATGCAAATACTATTCAATTTACATCCTACTGCTTGTTGCCTGATAAAATAAACTCTTTATGGATCAAAAAGGTACAACAAGAAACTATAGTTCAAATATAAGAGTCAAAGGGTTCTAAATAAAGGGTGGTTTGCAGATGTCGAACATGACACCACATATATAGAGTGAGAAAATAGTAAAAGCAAAATTAACCTGGGCATCTATACATTACAAATTTAATTCGGTAAAAAGTATTAAAGTATAAGTTTTTTCAGAAACAACCTGTTTACCTCATTTTGAAGTAACGATATGGATTGCACACATTGTACCTTCTCTGAAACCCATTTTTTGTGGGAATCACACATTCTTCTTAATTCTTTCAATGACACTTGCAACTTACATTAAGTGTAATATAGTTGCAACAAATTCATCTAAAAGCTCCAACAGATTCATCATAAAGACGGACTTCAATTACATCTTTGACAACAAAACTGAAATTATCAAACAATTCTTACCTCTTGCAAGTTCAAGTGTACAATGAAGTAGTTGCTTATCGATTGCATCTGCAAAAATACCAATAACACCAATAAATTTCAAAAGCGAACATAAAATAAGTTGCAACTTAGATTCTATAGTCCTTATTGGTTGAACATATAATTACACAATAATCAAAACTACATGACCCGTGAAGTAAAGTTCATCAAGAGAAGATGTATCAAGTATTTCACGAGTGAAAAATACATTGTCCGTCATCCAGAATTATTCATTATTTAACAAGGAGTGCTTGAATACCAATTTTAGTAACAAAAAATCCTCTAATCTTCAACTCATAATATTCTTTTGTTAACAAAATAAAAATCGTGTTATGTCCCTTATCTGCTCTATTCCATCATTTAATCTCCAATAGTCGGTAGTACATTTGTTAAAGAAGATTTGATAATACATATAAACTTTTTCATTTAAAAAAACGTAGAAGAACCTGACTCTCGGACACCAATTTTGTCTTACCTGGGAAAAGTTGAATTTGCTTCTGTCGCAACAGCTTTTGCTAGGTATGACTTTCCTGTTCCAGTTGGGCCATATAACCAAAAACTCTCCATGGTTGACGTTTGCCTAGTAAGAAAGTATACAAAGAAGCAGAAAATTTAACTCATAGAGCTATGCACGAAAAAGACTTCTATGAAATATTTTCATGCAGTTATCAACTTCTTATCAGGAATCTCTCACTTGTATGATTCTTTTCATCATTTTACCTTTGTCGAGTCATGCCACTTAACGTAAGAAAGGAAAACAAAGAAAATGTTAAAAGGCACCGAATTCACCGAAACTAATATACCTGGAAGAAAAATTTCACTTTTCAATTTGTTAGGAAACTCTTAGCATATAATAAACCATAGAAAAATAGCACATAACCCAGCTACAGGAAGAAACTTTAAATATCGATTACATTTTACTCTCCTCAAACCTACTCGTGAGACAACATAGGGTATACCTATCATCATAAAAATTCAAATGCTAAAAAAAAATATAATAGAACCTCACACAAAGAGACACATCTTTGATTTTTGAAACAAACAGAGGGGACCCAATACCCATCTGGTCCTCCTCTTCTCCACCGGTTACATTACCATTTTGAAAATCTCTCAAGTCCCCAAAATACACCACAAAACAAAGGTGCTACATATCAAATCGAGATT
>NC_061114.1:191693553-191752094 GCF_002878395.1 Capsicum annuum
CTTCAATGTTGCCATATAGGCCAAGAACAAGAGAAAATGAGGACGTATAGCTGGAACGACTCACTCAAAGGGCTTACTTCACTCTATACCTTTGGATACCCTACAAAATGCATGGATTCGTGATGGAAGTAGACACACAGCTAAATTTTTAATAAGAAGAGGGCAGAATTAAGAAAGAATGGTACCTTCTACTCGCTTCAAACTCATAGAAAAGAGGTGACGGTACTTGGCTCGCATATCAGCTTTGGCTTCCTAAGTAGCACTCTCAACATATTAATTTCCCCAAAGCACTTTAACCAAAGGAACTTCGTTGTTCCTTAGCCTACGGATTTGAAAATCCAAAATCTCAACCGGAATCTACTCAAATGAAAGACTATCTTGAATATCTAAGCTTTCGGAAAAATCAACCACGACAGAATCACCAATACACTTCTTAAGCATGGAAATATGAAATATCGGATGAACGCTAGACAACTCTGCGGGTAACTCCACCTCATATGCTACTTTCCCAATACGGCTCAGAATCCTTTACGGACCAATATAACGGGGACTAAGCTTTCCCTTCTTCCCAAACTCTTCACCCCTTTCATGGGTGAAACCTTTAAGTAAACTAAATTATCAATATTAAACTCAAGATCTTTTCTTTTCACATCCACATATGATTTCTGACGACTTTGAGCGGTCTTCAATCTTTCTCGGATCAACTTGAATTTTTCCATAGCCTCGAACACAGCATCAGGCCCAATCACAGCTGCTTTTCCGACTTTAAACCAACCTATAGGTGATCTACGTCTTCTCCTATACAAAGCTTCAAACGAGGCCATCTGAATACTAGCATGGAAACTATTATTATACGCAAATTCGATCAATGGAAAGTGCTCATCCCAACTACCTTTAAAATCAAATGCATATGCCCTTAACATATCTTCTAAATTCTGAATGGTCCGCTCAGCCTAACCATCTATTTACAAATAGAAAGCAAAACTTAGACGAACTTGGGTACCGAGACCCTTCTGAAAAGCTCTCCAAAAATGAGAAGTAAACTGAGTACCCCTATAAGAGATAATAGCCAAAGAAACTCCATGAAGTCTAACGAATTCTCGAATATACAATCTAGCATAATCCTCGGTTGTATAAGACGAATGCACTAGCAAAAAATGAGCTAATTTAGTCAACCAGTCTACAACAACCCAAATTGAATCATGATGATGACGAGGAGGGGGCAAACCAATTACGAAATCCATATTCACTTCTTCCCACTTCCAAGTAGGAATGATAAACTCTTGCATTACACCACCGGGCCTTTGGTGCTCTACCTTAACCTGTTGGCAATTAGAATACTTTTCCACAAATCTTGCTATGTCTTTCTTCATACCATTCCACCAATAGATTTCCTGTAAATTACAGTACATCTTGGTAGCACCGGGATGAATAGAATATCACGTGCCATGTGCTTCAGACATTATTCTCTACCTTAGATCATCAATATCGAGAACACACAATCTACCCTGCAATCTCAACACACCATCTCCCCCTTGGGAGAAAATCTCTACTTTTTGGTCCTTAACTGACTCTTTTAGTCTGACCAAACTAGGATCCCTATCTTGCTTCTCCTTTACCTTTGAGAACAAAGAGGACTCGGAACTACTCTGAACTAACATACTCCCTTCAGCGGAATCAAGTAATCTAACACCCAACCGAGCCAAATGATGCATATCACGAGCCAATTCTTTCTTATTATTCTCTACATGAGCTACACTACCCATAGACAACCTGCTAAGAGCATCTGCCATAATGTTGGCCTTGCCCGGGTGATACAACACACTCATATCATAGTCTTTTAGCAGCTTTAACCATATTCTTTGTCTAAGATTCAACTCCCTCTGAGTAAACACATACTGCAGGCTTTTGTGATCAGTAAACACATCAACATGAACACCATACAAATAATGTCTCCATATTTTCAAAGCAAAAACTATAGCTGCAAATTCAAGATCATGGGTTGGGTAATTCTTCTCATGAGGCTTCAACTTTCTAGAGACATAAGCTATAACTTTACCCCTCTGCATCAACACACAACCCAAACCAACTCTAGAAGTGTCATAATACACCACAAAACCATTAGTACCAATGGGTAAAGCTAACACTGGGGCTGAAGTGAGTCGAGTCTTTAATCCTGAAAACTCTTCTCGCAAGGTTCCGACCATAGGAACTTCACTTTTTTTTGGATTAACCGGGTCATGGGAGATGCATTGGAAGAGAAACACTCAATAAAATGATGGTAGTAAATAGCTAAACCCAAGAAACTCCTAATGTCAGATGAGGAGGTAGGTCTAGGCCAGTTCTTTACAGCTTTTGTCTTTTGGGGATCGACTCTAATGCCTTCGGCGAAAACAATGTGACCTAGAAAAGCAACTGACTTTAGCCAAAATTCACACTTGCTAAATTTAGTGAATAATTGATGATCTCTAAGAGTTTACAAGATAATTATAAGATGGTTGGGATGATTATCCTCACTTCGGGAATATACAAGAATATCGTCTATGAATACAATGACAAACATATCAAGATACTGCTTGAACACTTGATTCATAAGGTCCACGAAGGCTGCTGGAGCGTTGGTTAACCCAAAGGACATGACAAAAAACTCAAAGTGACCATAACAGGTTTGAAAGACTGTCTTTGGAATATCACACTCTCTTACTTTAAGCTGATGATAGCCAGATCTAAGGTCTATTTGTTAGAAGTAGCTCGTACCTTGTAACTGATCAAATAAGTCATCAATTTGAGGAAGAAGGTACTTGTTCTTGATATTTACCTTGTTGAGTTGATGGTAATCAATGCACATACATAATGTACTATCTTTTTTATGCACAAATAGAACAGGTGCACCCCACAGGGAAATACTGGGTCTGATAAAGCCTTTGTCTAAGAGATCTTTGAGTTTTCCCTTCAACTCTTTAAGTTCTGCGGGAGCTATACGGTACGGAGAAATGGAAATAGGCTGAGTGCCGGGAAGCAGATCAATCTCGAATTCTATTTCTCTATCAGGTGGGACCCCTGGGAGATCTTTCAGGAAAACATCGGGAAACTCATTAACAATGGTAACTGACTGAATAGTCGGAGTCTCGGACTTGAGGTCTTTAACTCGAGCTAAGTGATAGATACAACCCTTAGAAATCAACTTCCTAGCTTTGAGGTAGGATATAAAATGGCTCTTTGGAGTTACAGAACTCCCGGACCACTCAAAAATGAGCTCATCAGGAAACTGAAACTTGACCACTCGGGTACGACAATCTATAGATGCATAGCACGAGTGAAGCCAATCCATACCCAGAATGGCATCAAAATCAACCATATCTAGATGAATCAAATCAGCATATATGACCCGATGAAGGACAATGACAGGACACTTCTTATACACTCGCTTAGCAATAAAAGATTCTCCTATTGGGGTAGAAACAAAAATAGGCTCAGGAATCCGTTCAGGGTCTATCTTAAAATTTACAGCAACTAGAGATGTCACATAAGAGAAACTTGAACCAGGGTCCATCAATACATACACATCAAAATGAAAGACACAGAGCATACCAGTGAAAACATCTGGAGAGTCCTGCTACTCCTGGCGAGGTGGTATAGCATAGAAGCGATTCTGGCGCGAACCACCAGCAGTACTAGAAGAGACGCCCTGAGGAGAAAATGGACGGACTACGGGAGCGGGGCCAGTGGTAGCCTGACTCTAGGGACGAGCATCTCGACTTCCCTGTCTAGCATACGGACAATATCTAAGTCGGTGGCCCAACTTGCCACAACCAAAGAAACCCCTCTGATCAACAAAATACTCGCCAAAATGATCTCTACCATACTTGGCATATAAAGGAGGACGAGGCTATTACTTATACTTTCCTGAGACCTAGACGGGATAGGCCTGTTCCTCTGCTCCTGCCTACTTCTAGGTGTGGAAGAACTAACTGAGAAAAGTGTGGGCATAAACAGACGTCCCTAAAATTGAGGGTGGTTCCCTCCATGGAATCTGGACTGACAGAATCCCTATTGCTCTGATCTAGCTCTTTTATTCCCTCTTACTCTCTCCCTCTCTTTCACCTTATCAGCTTTAATCTGTTAGGCATGCATCATCAATTGAGAAAGGTCCATCTCCCTATTAAGCATAGCAGATCTACACTCTTTCATAATGTAACTCGACACGCCAGTCACGAACTTGCTCATGATGGTCCTGGAGTCAGCCATCATACTAGGAGAATATTTGGATAACTGATTGAATCTAAGACAATACTTCTTAACAGTCATGGAGCCTTGTCTCAAATTCATGAATCCCTCTATCTTTGCTTCCCTCATCTTAAGAGGAAAGAATCTATCTAAGAACGTATTCTGGAATAATTGTCAAGTCATGGTAGCAGCATCCTCCCCTCTACTCATCTTCCATATCTCCACCCAATCATATGCAACATCTTACATTCTATAGGCAGCCAATTCAACACTCTCCTCCTCAGTTACATGCATAATCTTGGTGATCTTTCTCACTTCATCCAAGTATATTTGTGGGTCTTCACCTACCTCCAAACCGTAGAACTTAGGTGGATTCATCCGCATAAAGTCACGAACTTGAGCTACAGCAGAATTATTCTCTTGCAGAGGTGGAACAGTAGCCTGGGTGTTAGCTTGAGCATTGGCGGTAACTACCTGGGCTAGCGCCTGAAAAACTGCCAGGAATTCCACATGAGACACATGCTCGTTCAAGGGATCAACGGTTTGAGGTTGCTCGTTGTTTCTATGAGCCCGACGAGGAGACATTTTATATTATAAGAGAGCACGATTTAATCACAGATAAAGAGATAGTTATAGGCATGATAAACATTAAAAAGAAAGAAATGACTTTTCCTAAAATATTTCGAAGCCTCTTGCTCATAGATGTGGCGTGATATACACCGATGATCAAGAATCTATGTAACGCAGCTTGTCAGACTCCCTCGGACTCCTTAACCCTTAGGCTATGATACCAAGCTTTATAATGCCCTAAAATTTTATCCTGAGATGCCACACGGTGCTTAGGGCTACACGTAGCCCCAAGCTAACCCTCGAAGCCAGACACTACCTCAAGGAATTCAATTCAACAATAGTCATGCACAACAAAGAGATATACAACATTGGGTTCAAGAGAAATACTAGAGAATACTAGACTATATAACCAAAATATAATGAATGTCTGTACATACTAACCCTCTAGTCTGACAAAGCCTCTATACATCAAAATCAAAAAGCCATTGGGACAAACCCCCAACAGACTCAAATAGTACTGAAAGCCATAATAACAGAATGATATCACAAAAAATATAGACACGGTCCTCGAACCATGAGGACTCACCACTGAGGGAACATAGTTGAGGAACTCAAATATTGCTAATGCGGCTGCGGCTAAGTACCTGAACCTACATTACGAGAAAATTTAGCTCATAGAAAAATATGTGGGTCAGAACTTTGGAATGTATTGAGTATGTGGGGGTGCATGCAACAGTGCAAATATCATCATCAATTTCATAAAAATATGCATATGTACAATGATGACTCACTTGGCTTGAGTTAGATTGAAACATACTTTTCATGATCTTATAGTAAAAAAATCATATGATAAAAAACTCATAAATCATCATAAATAACTCAACTCTTCAACTCAAGACCCGGAGTGACTCGGTAATTCAAGAAACTCTACTCTTATGGACATGGGAGGTTCTTATAACCGACATAAACCATGTGAGCTATATGGAGTCCAATGTTTTGCCCTCCTAAGGAGATAACCCCACATTGGCGGGAGCGTCGTACTCTTGCCAGAGAGTACAACCTAAATTTAGTGATCATAATCTCATACTCTAATCTGGACCACAATTATCAATATCAATTCTATGGTGGCACGTAGTTTCAGGGAAATACCATATTTTCCACTTGGTGCTAAATACTACTCTCAGACACAAGCTCAGAACATGTTAGGAAATCCACCACAAACATCACAAGGGTCTATCATGAAGACCAAATCAAATCTCTTTCTCATTTATCAAATCATAATCAATTTGTGGATTCCTAACTCGACTCAAATCAAATCAATCTTTCTCAATATCAAAATGTATCAATTCATTAAATCATGACAACATCAATAACTTTGAGGAAATATCAAGACTCATTGTAATAACTCAATCTCATAAATCAATATACTCAATAATCCAGTTTGTCATAAGGAAGCTTAAAGCTTGACACATATGTTGAAAGCACTTGAAATATCAACTTATGGTAGAAATATGAAATTCACAATATTAAATATCAAGTCATAATTTGGGAATAGCAAAATAATCATGTATAACAAAGCTTGAACAATTTATATTCTCATAATCTCATGATGAAGTAATTTGAGTATAAACCCACCTGCAAAATCATATAAATCCATGATAGAAATCAAAGCTTTGGGCACAAGAACGAAAGAATTGCTCTTGTTCAAAACCTCACAACCTTAATCTTTGAAATTGGATGAGTTCTAGTGCTTGAGACTCTATCCGTACCTGTAATAAATGATTCTCGAAGCCCACACTATGAGGAACTTGATTCTTGAAGAAATATTAAAGTATTGATGATTTTTGAAAGATTAATGTCCTTAAATAAAAACCTAGATATATTCCTTAAGAGAATTGGAAGAGAGAATGAAGAAATTAGGGTTTAGATGGGATTCTCATATATATAGGGGCCTCCAAAAGATGGAAAAAGACCAAAATATCCTTGCAAAAATGTCCTTTAATTGCTGAAAAAAATAACTGACGACATTCATGACAAGTCGTCAGACTTGTGAAAAGTCATCACGAAATGTCATCACAAAAGGATGAATTTTATGATTTTCTGGTTAAGGTTGACGACATTGGTGATAAGTCGTCACACTTGTGACAACTTATTACAAAATATCATCACTGCGGGTGGAAATCTACCTAAGGCTGACTACATTGGTGATAAGTCATCACACTTGTGACAGCTTATCACAAAATGTCGTCACTCAGTTTTCCAGCCTGACATGCTGGAGAAAATGGGCATAACTCTTGGCTCCGATACTGGATTTGGGTGAAATTGGTATAGTTAGAAATCCAATTCAATTATCTATCTTTTAGTAGGTTATGAGCTCAATAATTCATAGTATAACGAGAGATATACTCATTTGAAGTGGAATATGGCAATCTCCTTCCTAAGAATTCAATCGGTAAGGAATATTTTGATTCACCTAATCGCTAGGACATCTTTGAGGCCTTAATATACATCACCCTTGATCAGAAAACAACCAAAGCACTATAATTTAATTTTCATGAGCTTGAGTCATGTTTGTACTATTGGTTAGAGTCTCAGGGTATTACATAACTGTTGCGCAGAGAAGCGAAATTAGCAAAAAAAACTAAAACAGCTACAAAAGTAAAGATTTGATGAAGGAGATGACAATAGACAAACTGAGAGATGGATGAAGCGGTGGAATAAGTAAGGGGTGGGAGTAGATTCAGTGAAAGATGAATGAGGCGGTAGAGCATCATGTAGTAGAATTGAGAAAAGACTTTGGGAAAAGACCATTTTTCCCTTGGAAGCAGACATGATGACCATCACCTACTTCCAAGCCTCTTCTATATATTAGAATAAAAAGATATATAATATTTGACAATAAATAAAATATTTTTCAACACATATTATTTTTAGTGATTAGTTTTTTCACCATCTACCATGCTCCTAAATTTTAAGGTGAATCTATAATATATTAAAAGTGTGAAGGACCTTAGAAATAGTGTTTTAACTTTTTGACCTTCATTAAAAAAACTCCACAATAGGCAAAATCATCTTTTCACTATTTTTTTTAATTTATAATATTAAATATTGACTATAATAAATATATTAAAAATTAAATAGAAAAGATTCTCTGCTTGTAGTTGGATTTCTAAATTTATGATAATATTTTATTAAAGAAGATTCAATTTAAAAAGGAATCATTATACAAAACAAATTCTATATAAGGTAAAGTTCTAAATATTTTACAAAATTCATGAAACTATTTTACATAAAATAGGTTAAACCTCCTGCAAAAGGTCAAAAAAAAAGGTTTAGGCCATAATGATATCCTAACACATGTATTTAATTTGGTTTAGGTTTTTAAGTTATTAGTTTATTTTATACCCTAAATTTATATAATGAATATGGGAGTCACGAGGCCTTTGTCTCTTGTTGGGCAATTAGAAAGGTAGCAACTTTTTCTTATTTTTTTTCTTGGTTTACATTTTATTTGAATCAATTTTTCCTATGAATTAGTATGATTTTGATTTTTTTTTTTTTGAAGAGACCAGTTTCTTGATATATGTATTTGAACTCAATTTTGCCTATGAATTTGGACTGATTTTAATTATTATGATTATTTAGTTTTTGAAGAAATCAGAGTTAGTTGTACGAGAGCGAGGAAGAAACACTAAAGCGAGAAGAGGTGTTGCATTAGCTTTATCAGATAATTTTTGAAGTATTATAGTTTAATTAGTTGAAGTTATTAAATCATAGGCATATTTTCTCTCTTTCGGACCACACGGGTATAAAGGTCATAAATTAGGGAAGAAGAATAATTTTTTTTGATTTATGAATCATGTTTCTTATAATATCATAGATTTTATGTGCAATTTAGTTCTAAGATTATTACATGTCGGTAGTATATTTATTTTCAGAAATTTGTGGTTTTTTTATACATGTGCATTAGATAGGAGGGGATGGAGGTCATAAATTAGAATAGAAGGTTAAATTCTTTTCAAACTATGAGTCATATTTTTTACAATGTCATAATTTTTGTGTGCACAAATTTAGGAAAAAGGTTAAATTCTTTTGATTTATGAATCATATTGTTTTTTATAATATCGTAGTTTTATGTGTAATTTAGTTCTAATGTTATTGAAAGCCCATAGTATATTTATTTTAAAAACTTTATAATTATTTTTATACAACTGCATTAGATAGACGGGTAGAAGGGTAGAATGACGTAGCTTTAGTTCTTATATTGTTGCAGGTCCATAGTAAATTAGTATATCTATTTTCAAAAATTTGTGATTCTTTGTTATACATATGCATTAGGTATGAGGGTGTGAAAGTTACAGATTAGGGTAGAAGGTTAAAATATTTTTGATTATAAATCATATTTTTTTATAACATCGTAGCTTTTATGTGTGATTTAACTATAATATTGTTGTATGCCCATAGTATATTTGTTTTAAGAAATTTGTAATATTTTTTTTATACAAATATATTAGATAGAAGGGTATGAAGGTCACAGATTAGGGTAAAAGGTTGGATAGTTATATTTTAACTTAATGTTCGATAGGTTTAGATTTGTAGGAATCTGAGTGCATTGTCTATTATCATGTATTATAATTGTGGGACTAAAGACATCCCTTAGATTGAAAGAGTTGTTTAAATGAATATAATACAATGTTGTGAGGCCTCTTTGTAAAAATGTCTTTCCATTTTTTTCACCCATAGAATAACAATTTTACTAAATTATATACGTGACGTACCAATTGAAATTGGTTTGGTCTTAGGGTGTTTCTCCATCCCAACGTCAAGTTGGCATCTTATGCTTTACACAATTTCAATTTATCGAGGACTCAAGATAATTGAAAATGTTTTTTTTATCCTAAGGTTCTATCGAGAATAATAGCTTTATTGTTGAGGTAGAGATAATGTCTACGTATATTCTCCTCTCCACAAACCTCACTTAGTGAGGATACACACACTAGCCAAGTTATTGTTATAATAAGACGTCATCCTACACTAGAATAACAAAACCATAAAACGTATAGATGATCTATTATGACGGTTATATCCATTACATAAGCTAATTCTGCCTATTGACACAATTTATCCTCTAAACCATTGTTGTAGTCCTGTAACCGTTGCTATATTGGAATTTGGGATCATAATGGTGTTGAATGGGGGAGAAATTCAATAAATAGGATTTTCAGAATTTTCATGACCAAAATGGTGAAAACACATAGATAATGGAGTACCTTTAGTGTGCAATTTTTAAATTTAAAAATAGACGATCCGTTAAATATGTTTACACTGAAAGTGCACTTACAGTTTTGACCCCTTAGTGATTTTTTCACATTTTGAAGAAAGACTCATATCCTTTAATGCACCTTCAATATTTATTTTGCTCTTCAAAAATCTGACTTTTTCTGAATTGAGGAGACAATAAGAGACAACTTTTTTCACACCTTAAAGACTCATGTCTATCAATGCATCTTCAAGCAAATTACAAAGATATACTTAAACAAATTACAAATTACAGATGTAGTTGTCTGAACCAAGAACGTGCAAATAATAATCATAGACAATGGTTAAAATATATTTTTATTCGTAACGTTATATTATGTACTTTCTGATATTTGTTTGGTTTTAATTTATCAATTGTTATGAATTAAAAGATTTATTTTAATCATATTATTTGTAAGTTTTAGTATGTGTCAATAGTTTAAATAAATTTTGTTCGATGGAAGTTAACTAAAAAAAGTAATTTAGACATGACCTTTTATTTCACCTATACCATACTATATTATGAGTGAGAGTCCCCCAAGATAAAGTTTGAATTAAAAATTTAAAATTTTGTGAGTTCATACTATTCTTTCATTAAAAGTACACGCTCTTTTTTAGAATTATCACTCAATAATTTCTTACAATTTTTTATCTCACTTTAACAACGGCAATGTATAGCATGATTATATATAGAGAGGAAAGGAAAAATAATATTGAGGGTATACAATAATTTTTTGAATAGTAAAATAAATATTGAAGGTGCATTAAAGGGGACGAGCTTTTCTTGAAAATATTATACGACTATAAAAAACACCTTCAGTATAAATATATTTAATAGATCGTCTATTTTTTAAAGGAAAAACTATAGGAAGTAGCACACTTAAGACTTAAATTATAAAAAAATAGTAACACTTTAATGAAATTACATTGTGTAGCAAAAAAAAATTATTTTTAAGTGTGGTCCCCCACTTACCACCTTTGAGAAATTACCATATTTTAGGTTCCATTTTTCACGTTAATTTTCTTTCTCTTTCCTTTAATTGCTTTTTTCGTTACCCTTTTTACGCCATTTCTCAGATTTCTCTTTCAATTTTTTTCCTTTCTCAAGTTTTTTGCACGATCTGATAAGAAAAGTGTTTCATAATTTCAGGTAACTAATAAATTCAGTTATTGAATGTTATCAATTTCTCATTTTTTTTTGTACTATTAATCATTAGCAACTTTGACTTTGAGATTTTCATGCTCTAATGGCAGAACACATATCAAAATCATGAACAAATAGGGGTATACCACTTATTAATTTATTATCTGATAATGCACCATCTTTTAATCTTGGATCAACTCAAAACGAAATATTTAAAGTTGTTTCTACTCCTACACAGTCGAAGAAATCGGTGAGTACGAAGGAGCTTAGCTCCAAATTTTATTACGACCCAGTGAAGATGACTGATATTCTGAAGAAAAAAATGATTGAAAAAACTCCTCCAAAAGAAAAAAAATTAAAAAAAAATATGTGAAGAAAAGGAAAGTAAAAGAAATTGCAGAGTCAAGCAATGTTGATGACGATGTTGAAAACTCTTCTGATAATAAATCGGAAGAAGATAAGGAGGAAGATGTATTTTTCGATGTATATATATTTTTATTTACTGATATGAATTTAGGAATTTCAGTAAAGCTGATATCAGTTTGGGGTAATATGTATTTTTGGTGAAGCTGATATGTATTTACTGCTATGTATTTTGGTCAAGCTGATAGTTTAAATATACATTTTGGGGTAATATGTATTTATTTGTATTTGTATGTTAAATACATATGCTAAGTTGCATGTATGAAAAATACATTTATATATGAACTATTTGATGAAGAGGTATTTGCCTATATGTATTTTTTTTTTATAATTGTTATATATTTATATTGGAATATTGAAATATACATTTGGTTATTTTTTTTTGTTTAAATATGCAGTTGGGGTTATGGACGTATTTGTATTTGTTGAAATACATAGATATTTTCAAATGTTTTTTCAATACAGTATATATAAATTTGTCATATATACAATTTGACTAACTAAATATACATTTAAGGTACATGTAAGTATTTCGTATATTTTATAGATACATATGCACTTTCATTTGTACTTTTGTTCTGTTCAATATACATTTAAGCTATATGAAAGCATTTGTATTTTTATACATACATATCCAATTTCATATGTATTTTTTTGTAGTGATGCTTTTGTATTTATGTTCTGTTCAATATACATATGCATATTTATATGTATTTTTTTGATGTGTTGATTGTGTTTGATATTTTTTACAGTGTATTAAGGTATAATTTTACTTTGTATAGGTATCGCGTGATCAAATATTTATGGCAAGAAAATTTTAAGGTTTTCACCACATATGTGCTACTACAGTGATAATAATATTGAGAGAAGTTTAAAGGTCATATTAACCAAGGAGCAGTACAAACATTTTTGTGACAATAACATTTTTTGATATTTCATGAAGAAGAAACACTGTGTAGTTCAATCACAGTTATGCATATGTATTATGTTCCTCGAGACAAAGGAAAGTTCTACTACCGCGATAGTAATTTCGGCTAATGAAACTTCTCTATGTTTCACTCCTAGAAAATTTATTATTATTACTGGGTTGAATTGTGTCAGTAATAGGTATGACTTCATTTTTAACGAGGAGGTACCTAATAGGATTATTGAGCAGTATTTCAATGATTCTAATTGTATATAAAAAGATAATTATTTTTAGCAGTCTCAGACAAAGTTTGGGAGAACAACAATGATGAGGATGCCGAGAAGTTTGTAGTTCTGTATTTCCTTCATTCTTTTGTTTTATCTAATATTGATACTATTGTTATAACGCGACTCTATTTTGATTTGGTGGAGAGTGATAGATATAAGAATTTTTCGTGGAGGACTTTATCATTTGAGGATGTAGCTAAAAGTTTGAACAGTAGGTTAAAATAAGGTGGAGAATTTTATTTGTTACAGGTGCCACTTTCTATTTAAGTATGAATTTATGAGTGTTGCTTGAATGTTCCACGAAAGGTTGCTTCCAAGGTTGGCAATCGGATTCTTCGATTATTAAACTGAAAGAAAATTACACCTCGATCATGCTTTGAGTATCTGATGGCCGCTATGTTTAATGGAGATGGCAAGGTTTGTAGTGAACAAATACATATGTATTAATATGTATTCTTTCTACTAATATGTATTTTACATATACATATATAGTCTACATAGATACATTTTTTTTACAATTATTTTATAGATACTTTAACATACATTTTGTATATTCCTAGGTTGTATTTAAGAACATTGAGCCAACTCGAAGGAAAATTTCAAAGTTTGAAATACCACATTAGGATATAGTTGTAGATGAACCTTCAATTGATTCAGATGATGATTTTCAGGATCCACTACCAAAATAAATTTATGAAAGATAAAAAAAAAAATGTTGATTCATCAACCTCACTAGTGAAGAAATCGTTGAAGTAACAAATACACAATCTTGCTGATGAGTATACACAATCTTGTTGATGAGTATACACAGAAGAGGACAGCGCCTCCTCGTGCTGCAAAGGTACCCTGTTTGAAGACACCAGTAGTTAAACACATTTAAACAAGACAACAATTACTTTAAATCGGCAAAATATGAAGCAAACAACAAGGGTAATGTATACTCCGGTTTGCTCAAAGTCGAAGAGTCCTATAGATGAAGAAACATTTATTTCAAAGAAAATATTTGAAGTATTTCACGATGAGGTAAGTTTTGTGATAAATACGTGTGCACGTTAAAAAAATTACTAATTAATTTTGTTTGAAAATAGGTTTGTGAAGAGTTGAAAGAAATTCGTACTCTAGTGGAGACAAAATTCGATCTGATTATGAAAGCAATCAAACAAAGAAAGGTAAAATATTTAAAAAATATATCTGATGTAAATATGTATTTTTGGTGGATTGACTTATACACTTACAATATACAAATGTGAAACTTGTGTATTAATAGTTGAATGTACTTGTATATGTATTTTTAGCAACAATCTGAAGACAAAGAACCTGATCAGCCACATATGGATGATGTTGGTGTACAAACATTACCACTACGCTTCAATCCCGATGTAGTTCAAAGTTCGAATAAGAAGTTTGATAGTACAATGATAAATATTTAACTTACATATGTTTATTTATAAATACTCTTGCATATAATTTCATTATGTTTATTTTGTTTTATATGTTCATGTATATGATTATATACATATGCAGTTACACTTTCATATGTAAAAAACATATGTAGTGTACATATGTATTTTTATATTTCTGTTCTACAAATATGTACTTTTAGTGGATTGAAATATACATATACAGTATGTAAATATGTATTTTTAGTTGGTTGAAATATACATATATAGTGAAGCTTGTGTATTAATAGGTGAATGTACTTGTATATGTATTTGTAGCAACAATCTGAAGACACAGATCCTGATCAGCCCTTTAAGGATGATGCTGGCGTAGAAACATCACCACAACGCTTCAGTTTCGATGTGGTTCAAAGTTCAGAAAAGAAGTTTGATGGTACAAAGGTAAATATTTAACTTACATAAGTTTATTTATAAATAATTTTGAATATAATTTCATTATGTTTGTTTTGTTTTATATGTTCATGTATATGATTATATACATATGCAATTACACTTTGATATGTAAAAAACATGTGTAATGTACATATATATTTTTGTACTTCTGTTTTATATGTTCTTTTATATATATGTATATAAACATATACAATCGGATGAATGTTTTATGTTGTTTTACCTTTTTTACTTGTCTTCAAGGGGTCTACTGATTTTCAGCCAGATTAAACAAAAGATGCATCTGATTCTCAATTTTTAATACCCGATGAGCTTCTTCAAAGCATTAATTTGGATTATATATTTTGAGCCAGTTGTTAAAGATGATTGTCGAGTATGTATAATGAATATATTTTTAAGGTTATGTCAGTTATAATGGCCAGAATAAACAATTTTTTGTCAATTTTTATGGACCAACAAAGAGAATGCAGGTATGATTGCAAATACATTGGAATATGATGTGGCTGAAACTTATTCAGAGGAGCAAATTAGGACACCAACTCAAACTCATGTATTAACCAACAATGAAAAAGGGATGAGCCAATTTTGTTTGATTCACAAATCATAATTTTCGATGAACTGCTACTTAGTCTCAATGCCTACCTGAGAAAAAGCACTGTCGTACATCCATCAGCAAATTGTGAACAACAAGCTCCTGAATCAGTGATAAGGAATAGGTGACCGTCTAGATTCAAGGAGTCCCCATACACGATTAAGTTTGGTTCAGCAGCTGGTAATACACTAAGTCATATATATTTTTACTATCATATGTGTGTACTATCTTTGTATTTTAAATAAAAGGTAGAAATTTTTACAAATAAATTTTATCGTTTAGATTTTTGTATTCTGTAATCACAAAGAGAGCTCAACAGAACGACTATATACATTCTCTCAGAAGCATCCTTTTGTTTCTCACCCAATTCATGAAATAGAGGACAAGAATGTTGTCAACAAGTTCTTAGTATGGATTTCAGTCGATCTTCTTAAAGGTTATGCAAAAAGGTATTTTTGTTCAACTGATTTATATCATTTTTTTTAAATATTTTATGTTTCATGATTTAGCAATGTATTGAATAAATTAACAGGAAGGGCAAAGAGGAGCATTACAAGAGGAGCAAGTCAACCATACCAATTATGCATTTTGGAGTTCGAACAGTCGAAGATAAAAATTGATTCTACATTATGGGTTTTGCTGATCAGTCATGGACAGACTCTGTAAGTAGATTATTTTTATGTATTTTCTTATAGAGTTATAACACTAACTAAAATACATATAATGTTACATAAAATACATATGCTGTCTTAAAAATACATATGTATTTGAATATATTTATTTTACAATGTATTTCTTAATATACATGTGTTGTGTTAAAAATACATATGATGTTTCTTATTATACATATGTCGTGTTTCAAAAAAATATATCTTGTTGCATATATATTTTTTTTACATTGTGTGTATAGATGTAGTTTACATATCAATATATACATATGCACTTTTCAGATTTAAACTAAAAATACATATGTAGTTTACATTACATACATATGTTCATTTTATATAGAATTTGTATAAATGTTCTTATATTTGTAGTATTACTTATTTCAGCAAATTGATGTTTGCTTTTACTACTTGCGGAAGAAGTCAAAGTATGAGCCCCACAACACATACAAATACAATACAGTAGATTGCAACTTCATGAACATAGTTAGAACTGTGATGAAAGTTTATTCTTTGGATGATCCAACTCTTAATGCGGGAGGACAAGAGTACCATTTAATGAATACATTAATAGGTTCCATATGCCTGCTACAATGCCATGGAATACAATTCACAATATTTTTATTCCTGTCAATATAAAGGACTAACATCATTGGGTTCTTGTTGTTTTATCACTCTCAGAGAGATGTATATTTATATATGATTCATATGAATCTTTTGGTCATCATGCTGTTTTTCTTGTTGAGATAGAGAAATTAGCTAAGATTATTTCTTTATGTCTCTAAGCTTGTAGTTTCTATGAAAATAAAGGTATTGATCTTGATAATCATCCACGATACAAAGATAAAGACATGCAGGATCTTTTAGATTTGTTATTTATAGAGGATTTGCCTCAACAACCAAGTGAAATCTTGTAAGTATTTTAATATACATATACCAAATTTGTAAGTTTGTACAAAATAATGTTTTTATGTAGGGACTATGGACTGTATATGGTTACATATGTAGAGCCCCTTTCTTATGGTCAAGGCGTTTCTTCGGTTGAGTTCAATTCTAACGTACTTCGTACAAGATATGCTTCACTATTATGAAATTACGGTATGAGAAAATAAGAAACAAAAGCTCAAAGTGACGACGAAGTACCATTAAGGCCTGTTAGAGAAAGCAAGATAACAAGTGTCATAGAAATATTAGAAGTCTAATGGTTGATGATTTTATTCCATTTTGTATTTGACAAGATTTAACTGAATGTTGATAGTAATTTAGTGCAATAGTTCTTGAAACTTATTTTCTGTTTTGAAGTGAATGAAAGTTATTCATTTTGAAGTGAATAAAAGTTATTTATTTTAGTCTTTTATGTTGAATATATTTTCGATAATTATATAGTATGTGTTTTATTCAAGTGTACAGTTATATATATATATGCATGCAGTTTACATTTCAATATATACATATGCAGTTTTCAGATTTATATTCAAAATATATATGCAATTTACATTACATACACATGTTTAATACATATAAGGTTTCACATATACTTATGCATTGTATATATGTATTTTAAGTTGATTTATATATGTATTTAACTCTGTGTTCATTTAATTTCAAATACATATGCTGCTTTGTATATGTATTTTACTCTGTTTTCATATAATATCAAATACATATACTACTTAATATATGTATTTTACTATCTGTTATAAAATATAGTTTACTCTATGTTGTTATAATATATAGTTTGGCAAATATATTTAGCCAAATTCATAAAAAACTATGTTGTTAACTGTAACGCCTCATACAAATAGATAACTATACAAGTAAATATTATAACAGAGGCTGAAATACATAGGGTGTCAAATGTATTTTTGAATACACATCTTTTGCAAATAATTATGAAAAATCGTGTATGTATTTGATATTCGAAATACATTTACCCCAAAGCATATGTATTTTTCTTTCAAAATTATAAATAGATAACTGTATTATTTATTGTCATTTATAACACATTATAGTAAATGGAAGATAAATGTCAAAAAAACACATTTAACAAATGAGTTAATTATTATGAAAGTATAAAAGAAATTATGAAGAAAGAATACATTAGAAGAAATATATCATTTACGATATTTCCTACACGGATGCCTAATTGTGACCATTGGACCCACACCCACTGCATGAGTTGATGTTCTTCTTTCCAAACATATTTCTTCCTGATTTTCCACGATCTTGTTTTGTAGGTCTTCTAGGAGGTCTTTTGTACTGCGGAGGCAATACTATTTCACCAAGTATGCAATCTGAAATTATCCAGTCATCTTTGTGTGGTAAAGGATAGATTGGAACATTATACGTTTTGAAAACTGTTTTTGGCTTATACATATCATAGCAATATGGTCCCTTGGTGAAATTCTTGCTATCCAAGACCGTACAAGCATGTGCTCATGGTATCTCATCCAGTTGAAATGCGTTACATGAACATATTTTTTCCTTGAGGCAAACAATTAAATGCTCTTCTTTGTCATGCACCGAGTAGACATACTTTGTGGCTGGTACAATCTGACATTATTTTTTTAAAAATAAATTAAAAAGGGTCAAACGCAAATATGTAAATGTATTGCTACAAAAAGAAGTGAAATATATATTTGATTTTTTGAAAACACAGCTGCAAAACACAAATATACATATTGCTAATTGGATATGTATTTTTTTGCTTAATGAATATGTGTGCTTATAAATACAACTACAAATAAATTCATACCAATAAATTCCATAAATAGACATATTGCTTACTGCATATCTATTTTGTTTCATAACAGAGATTAATGCATATGTATTTAACAAAAAATATTGATTGCTGCTTATTGCTTACTGCATATGTATTTTTTTGTATAACAGAGAACATTGATTACCTTAACATTTTTTTAAAGCACATACGTCCACAGCTATTTATACATATAGCTACAAATAAATTCATACTAATAAATGCCACAAATAAAAATGATCATACCGTCATAGGAGTGCACGCTGCCTCGTTGTCTTTAAGTATGACATTAAATTTTTCAATAAGAGTTGTGAAGTATATGAAGCCTCCTATCTGTTTTTGCAGTTTCATCTTTCAAACATCAATCGAACTTGTTCTAGAAAATCATATATCGGTAGTTCTCTAGACGATACAAGTACTCCATTTATTGACTAAACAATGTTTAATGTAAAAGTCCATCCTCTATGAACTGTTGCATAGGACCAAGCCAACTTTTCGTAACCCGCCAAGTTCAAATATTTCTTCACTCTAATATCAACTGCCTCTATCTTTTCCATTAACTTGTAAAATTCAGACTTTGAATATGATTTGGCCATTGTATAAAAGATCTCCGATAACACATCATGTGACTTTCTGTAAAGGTTTTTCATGTCCCCCCATAGATGCCACATACATGCATAATGCGGTATATCTTTGTACACATCACCAATAGCTTTATGATGCTTGCATTTCAATTAAAAATAATACACATGTTTTGTCTTCCCCCCTATGCTTCCTTTAGATTCTCAAAGAACCAAGTCCAAGATGTATCATTTTCTGAACTAAGTACACCATATGCCAAAGGAAATATATGCCCTGCATATATAAACACAATTTGCACAGTTATATATAAATACATATTGTAACTGCATATGTATTTATTACAAATGCAGTTGCAAATATGTATATATTTTTGCAAAAAAGAATTTCAAATACATATACTTAAATGTAAATGTACAACGCATACATTATCAACTCTACATGTTTCATTCACAAACATTTGAAAAAAATACATATTTTTTTAGAGATATGTATATATCAGTTAGACATACATATTTTTTAGAGATATACAAAAATACATATAAGCATACAAGTCGGTCCACAATGTATTATAAAATGTTACGTACCTGCTCCATGTATGGTACAGGCAGTAATAAATGTCCCAGTATATATTTCTCTCAGATGACTACCATCAATAACTACGACAAGTCTACAATGTTCAAATCTTATGAATGTATGGAGAGCAATAAATACATATAAGAACTCATTTTTATCCGTCTTCTTCATTCTTATATGTGACTCAGGATAAGTGTTGTACAAAATATATAAGTAGGATGGTAATTTATCGTAAGATGCTAATGGTTTCCCTTCAATTCTTCTAACGCTCTTTCCTTAGCCCTCAAACATAAACTATATGTCAAATCCATATCAAATTTGTCACGATCCAAAAATAAAGATCTTGATGGAACTTATCGCGGAGTATCTTGACAAGTAAGCCTATCACCCAAATCGATACAAAAAGAAAAAAAGACAGAAATATCCCAAGGTAAGGCTTCTAGAATGAAGCCGAACCATATAAGTAATCATAATAATGCGGAAAGAACTTATCCAAAATACCAATCATATCCAAAATCAGGTGTAGATAGTGTAAGAACTACTAATACAATCCAAGAGTCAAATACTTTAGAAAAATAACCACAAAGGATTAATATCTGTCTCTGAATACTAATAAAGACATAACTAGTGTAGAAATATAGAGGTGAACTTCGGACACATGAATGTCCATCCGCTACCTTGGAAGATCCAATAATTGCCCGAGTCAAGCAAGCTGAGATGCACTCGAGCTAGGACCTGTACCGAAAGGGCGCAGTAGGCATGATTACGGTCCACTTGTACTTAGTAGGTATCATAGGCCGACCAAGCAAAGTAGTAAATAAAGCATAAAAAATATACACTAAGGGCACGTCACCTGCAATCAGAAAATGTCCGCCAACAGTATCCCACACCGCTTGCACTAACAATTTTATAATATCCATATATAATGCAACAACACACAAGATAGGGATACAAATATACACAATATCACATACAAGTAGAACAAAAGAGGGACATGTATAATCAAGATCATCAAGTACAATTAAAGAAAGATAGAACAATTAGACGTTAATAAGTCAAGCTATAGAACAATAGGTAGAAGACAAGTCAATATGGCAATTCAAACACAACATAAACACAATAAAGCGGATGCAATGTATATGATGATGATGATGATAATGATAATGCATGGTATTGGCACACAGCCTCACATCACCAATATCCATAACTCTTCTCCGGCACGATCCTTTGGAGAAGGTCCATAAAATCCAATATCCAATACCAATATCCAGTATTCCAATGTTTCCAGTATTTTCAAAGAACATACATAATATAAGACATAAATCAAGTACACATACATGACAACAAGTATATATAAAACAGTAAAATGAACAAGTGAAATAATGTGTATGATGACAAGATAATAACGATGTAATGTTCACAACCATTCAAAATGAGTATTTCAACAACCAATCCATGTGATGTATTTTCACACCCAATTCACATGATGTATTTCCACAACCAACCATAATATTACAAATTGCAGAGCCAATATCCACTCATTACTTTCGTTTCATCCATGAATTTTCATATGTCTCATATACCAATAAATATGTATATATCACAATATACCAATGAAACCACATTAGACATTTCAACAACATAATACAATTATTTACATGTATTCAAGGCTATCAACACCACATAGGACCCCACACGGTCACACATATCACATCATATCTCAATTTCAACAATTACATCTCATATAGGCCCCCACACAATCACAAAACATAGATATCAATTTTTCATAATTAGTTTCCACTCTTAACATACATTTTGTACCATCATTTACTATCCAGCCCAGTCTGAAAGAGTTAAGTCATAACCTACCTCAAATGCCAAAATCAATCCACTACACTTTGAACCCATGACCTTACTTTTTACGAATGATCCTAAACTCCACTAAAAACATCGAATATTAAATCTACACATCAAAATAAAATCAATAACACTCATATTGACTATTTTTAATTCGGGGTCAAAACGGACCCCCGAAATGGGTTTCTGAAAAAGAAGAGAAAAATCAAAACTTTACTTAAAAAACACATTTTCCATATTTTTAGGAATCTATAGCTGAAAACTCAAGTTAAATCGAGGTTCAAGTTGAAGAAAATCATTTTTAAGCTTTACCGGGTAAAATCTTTGAAATTTGGGTTAAAATCACGAATCAGAGTTGTTTTAAGGGTTAAATTGATGAAAAACTAATAATTATAAGATAAAATTATTATTCAAGTGAAAAGAAGTTAAATTAAATCAAGCTCTAAGATTTTTGAGATTTTAAAAAATTAATTAAGAAATTACTAAGAAAAGGGTGAATTCTTACCTTAAATTCGTAATAAAACCAAGAAATAGATATTAATCTAGTGTCCTAAGCTCCCAAAAATATTAATTTTAAGCTCCCACACTATTTTAAGATTTAACTCTCAAGAGACAAGATAAAAAATGAGCAAACTAGACCAAAAGGGGGAGAAATCTGATATATATAGCAGAAAATCTGCTATCACAGCAGTTTTTTCTTGTTAAAATTCAACCCACACTTTGACGCGGTGTCCAAAATTTGTTTGAAGTCTGATATATGAAAATGAACTATGCAACCACACTAAATTCGATGTTCCAGATGTGTTGGAGAAGTCAGATTTTCAAAAAAATATCATTTTTACAAAGTTGACCACCGATATTTGAAATTGTAATTTTTCAAACTGAGGGTCGAAATGAGATTTAAAAATCGTAAAATCACATCAAATATGCTAACACCCTAAAATCGACATTTCGGATCTGCTGGTAAAGTCGGATTTTCCATACGAAGTTGTTTCAATCAAATGTGGGTCCCACACCCATATTTTTAATTTTCTAACTTTCCGATCAATAGGTCGAAATGAGCTCGGGTGCACGGGGACCCGAACTAAATATATACCTAGCCTAAAATTGATATTTCAGAGCTACTAGCGCAGTCCGTTTGGCTATCCATCACATATATCAAAAGACATCCCCATAAGTCTAAAATAAGGGTCTCAAAGTCATCAAAAACCACAATATTGCATAAATGGTACCAAATGCATCGAAAGTCATGTCAATCACTCCTACACCCCAGAAATACCATAATAAAACAAAGAGGAGAGGTAAAATAGTCAAATCCTACAAAATCAGAAATTTCACATATTTCATCAAATTTTTCAGTCGTTACATCATCCACTACTAAAAATCTAGTTCGGCCTCGAACTAAGGTAAAGAAATACTTGAATCAATGAAGAGTTGAGGATAAGAACTATGCATATAAGAATTGACCTCCTAAGTAGCTTCATCTAGAGGTCGATGTTTCCAATGGACCTTAACCACTGGGATCACTCTAGAGCACAACCACCTAATATCCCTAGCCAAAATGGAGATCAGCTCCTCAACAAACGACAATTGCTCATCTAGCTGAACTGACTCCCAAAAAATAATATGAGACTCATCAAGAATATAGTGACGAAGCATAGAAACATGAAAAACTGGATGAACAACTGATAGATCAGGGGGCAAAGCCAACTCATAAGCCATATCACCAATAGTTCGAAGAATCTCAAATAGACCAATATACCTGGGGCTAAGCTGCCCTTCTTCCAAAACCTCATCAAACCCTTTATGGGTGAAACTCAAAGAAAAACACAATCACCAACACCAAATCTCAAGGCACAAAGTCTACAATCAGCATTACACTTCTACCTACTCTGATCCGCTCTAAGTCTATATTGAATAACCTAGACTCTATCCAAAGACTCACGAAGCAAGTCCGTACCTCGAGGTATCACCTCTAAAACATCGAACCAACCTACCGAGGAGCGATAATGCCTACCATACAATGCCTCAAAAGGAGCCATATCAATACTGAAACGATAGCTATTATTATATGCAAACTCTGCTACAACCAAACGCTTCTCCCATTGGCCACCAAAATCCATCATGCAAGCATGGAGCATCATCAAAAACCTGGAGAGTCCGCTCTAACTAGCCATTAGTCTGGAGTAAAATATTGTTCTAATATCAACTCGAGTACCCAAATCATCTTGAAAAGTCTTCCAAAAGTGAGATGTGAACACAGAACCTTAATTTAAAATAATAGACACTTGCACACTATGAGGACGCACAATCTTATGAATGTAGATACGGTCCATCCTCTCTACACTGAATGAGATCTGAACCAGAATAAAATAAACTAACTTGGTCAATCGATCTACGATGACCCAAACATTTTTAGAACCATGAGATGTACGAGGCAAACCAGTCACAAAGTCCATGATTGTCACGCCCCAAATTATGATGATGGATAAGAACTGTATACACTTACTTTACCAGCACTAGGCAACATACGCAAGATTGTGAGACAATAACAAGCAAGATACCCATCATAAGATATATGCATACACGAGGGGTTTTGTATTAACAAAACTATACAATACAATACCACATGATATCTATGAAGCCTCTAGTTAGTTTAACATGCTATACTTCAAGTTACTAGTTGGCATAGGGCATGACATATCTAACTAGAGATCGACCTGTACATATAACCAAAAATACCTTTTGAAATTCGACTTCTCAAAATTCTTTAACTTATATGCTTTATAAGGACAAAGGGATCCTTCCACCACTTACAGTCTCTTCTTGACAACTTAAGTAAATTTTTCTTATTGATAAGTCAACAACAACAACATACCTAGTGTATTCCCACATAGTGGGGTCTAGGAAGGGTAGAGTGTACGCATATTATTCCACTACCTTAGGTGAAGTAGAGAGGTTGTTCCTGATAGACCCCTAGCTTAGGACCAATAACATATAACAAACATGAAAGATAAGTGCATATAAACTAGTATAGTGTGCAAAATAAACTAACAATATAGCAAACACAAAAGATAAATGCATATAAACTAGTACGGTATGCATAATAAACTAACACCACTAGCCACAAGATAATACTACAGCCACAACACCACGAACAAGAAAATCCAAAAACAAAAGAACGCTTCCCTACTATTACCGATACACTTCCACCCCCTAATCCTCTATCCTAATATGTATCCTCTACACCTTTCTATCAAGGGTCATATCCTCCATAAGTTATAAATGCTCTATATAATGCCTAATCATCTCCCTCTAATATTTGTTTGGTCTACCTATACCTCGCCTAAAATTGTAAGACCCCATAAGAGTTCTAGTTCAATTCAGTCCCATATAGCTTATAATAAGGGGTCCCAAACTTAGAAAAAAATTCAGCTAAATATTAAGACTTAGAATTATTTTTAGCCTTCGTAATTGGATGATCTTATTTTTGATTCTTATGATCATAGAATGTCGATTTTTAAGTTGATTCGTGATCAGGGATGTCAATAGGTCATTTAGGATGAGTTTTAGAGTTTTTATACGTCGTTTGAGTCACATTTGGATGACCAAAATAGCAAGCCAACATGATCTTGATGTGTCGCATTGGCTACTGCATTAATAGCATCGACGCGGTGCGTCGACACCATAGATATGGCACGGTGTCTGCTGTATCACTGAGCATATTTTGCTTATTTAATTACGACTTTCCAAGGGCAATTAAATCCTTTTTACCTCACCCAATTCAGCCAAACCACAAAATTAAGCTTCTAAAAAGACAAAATACATTCACTCATTCATAAAATCCTCTAATGAAATAAACCCCAGTTCATCAAGCTCAAGATCAAGTTATAAGAAATCTCCAACAATTTTCACAAATTCAACAATCAAGGTATATTAGGTGTTCATCCTTGGGTCTCCTTCCACCCTTGGAGTTCAAGAATCCCTTTCAAAACTTGAATTATTATTCCCATGTTATGAATTGAATTATGCTCATGTTTGTGATGTTGTATGAGTTTCAAGTTAAGATCTTTTATGAGTTCCATGAAATTAAGTTAGCATATGTGTATTATTATGAATCTCTCATGTCAAAGCTCTTGAATTTGCAAGTTGCATATTATATTTATGATGCTCTATGTGGTTAGTTTCCATATATAGAAATCATGCTCCCCAAGTGTTTGATAAAATGGTCATATGAGTAAATTATGCATGGTAACCTATTGTTGCATTGTTAAAGTTGTGATATGAGTTTATCAACTATGCTATCGAGTCCTAGGGGTATTTAATTACCCAAAATCTAGTTGTTTACTTAGTTGCAGTAATTATAAAATCATCCCAGTAAAGGTCAAGAATAGAGTACTTAGTCAGTTAACAGAACTTAGTGAAACCAATCTAGTTCAGTCAGTCACCACGATCAGGGTCAGTTCAATTAATCTTACTATAGTCTAGTGATCAGTGTCTTTTAGTTTGAAGTAGGATTTAGTACCGAGTGAACTTAGGGATAGGGGCATTCCTTCCAATTAAGGTTTGACCCTTAGTAGCATCCCTGAGTTATATAACTACGTAGCCAGTGTAGGGTAAGTCATCCTCCTGCCAGACTAGGGTTGACATAATAATATATATAGTTCATGAATCTTCCTGCCAGATTAGGGTTGACATATCATTGTTATTATCCTGTGGTAAGGTGCTAACACCCTTCCAACTGAGGCCACAGGTTAGACCTTAAATCAGTCTATATCGGGGTGTGTTGGTTAGATGAACACTCCTACAGTTACAATTTCAGTCTCAGTATTCAGTAAAGAACTCATCCAGTTCTACAGAACTATGGTTATTATTTATCAATTACTCAGCCATCAGAATTTAGTACTCGGTTTTAGTATATCTCAAATACACGATGTATACCTGTATGCGTAGTGTTGTATGTTCAGTAGTTACAGTTTTGCATGTATATTCATCAAGTTACTTCATGATGTTCATTCAATCAGTTATCATCTCATGCATATGAACCCATGTATATCAGTCTTACTTCACTTAGCATAGCGGTACATTCCATGTACTGATCACATACTTTCTTTTGCGCTATGATGTCTCGTATCATAGGTTTGGATACTCAGGTTCTTGACCATACGTAGCATCTCAGGCTATCAGCAGTAGTTATAATAGTGAGTCCTCATATTTCAAGGATAGATTTTATCTATTTCAGTATCCCAATAATTCAGTAGTTATTTCAGTCAGAGTTAGTTGGGGGTTTATCCTATCAACTCCATAATCAGACAGTTAGAGGCTTTCAGACTAGCATAGTCAGTTATTCAGTTTTTAGATATTATTATCAGTTATACTTAGTTATTATTTCAGTATTTTGAGAACCTTATGGAATTTCAAATTTCTTCCACATATATATATTTTAGTATTTTATGCAGTGCTCATAGCAGGTACCAGTCATGGGTTAGCTTGTGGTCTTTCAGGGTTGTAAGCACCATGTGATGCCCTGGGTATAATCTCGGGGAGTATCAAACTTGATGTCAGAGCCTAAGGTTCTAAAGAGTCCTAGGGAATCTGAAAGCCGTATCAAGTAGAGTCTTGTACATGGGTGTGTAGTGCGCCACACTTATGGATAAATGGCTATGAGGTATTTTCAAGATAAAGTTCCATTCTTTCAGTGTTCATATTGTGCAAGTGAGTATGAGCTCAAGTTAAACTCTTTATCTAATCTAACTTTTCCTTCTATTTATAGAATATGCCTCCCATAAAGACTAACTGAAGAAGAATTGGGAACCATCCAGCACCTCTGCCCTTTTAGGAAGATCCCCTAAATGAGTACATTGCTTACGCAGAATTTAGAGCTGCTTTCACCACTCTATCCCATTCTGTGGTAGCTTAGAATGTTTGACCAACTGCTGTTCAAGCCAACTCTGTGGCCAATACTGCTATAGATAGAATTCAAGACTTCACCCAAATGAACCCTACTTTATTTACAGGGTCTAAGTCTGGAGAAAATCCACAAAAATTCCTTGACATGGTGCAGAAGGTATCAAATATTATGGGGGTAACCTCTAGTGAGAGTGCTGAGTTAGCTCCCTATCAGTTGTAGGATGTGCCTCATACATGGATTAAGTAGTGGAAGGTAGATAGGGCCATAGATGCACAGCCTATAGAATGGGAGAAGTTCGCTACTGCCTTTCTAGATAGGTACTTCCCATTGGAGTTGAGAGAAGATAAAGTGTTAGAGTTCATCAATCTAAAATAGGGAAACATAAATGTGAAAGAGTATTCCCTCAAGTTTACTCAGTTGGTCAGGTATTCTCTTTATGTGGTAGCCGATAGTAGGTCTAAGATGAGCAATTTCTTGTCTTGTGTGTCTAATAGTTGGTAAAGGAATGTAGGACCACAATGCTGATTAAGAAGATGGACTTGTCTAGGTTAATGGTCCATGCTCAGCATATTGAGGAATAAAAAACTAAAGAGAAAGAAAGGGAAAGTAAGAGGGCTAGAATAGGTAGCTTTTGTTTTGCTCACCCTAAGTCAAAGGGTGGTAATCGACCTCAGTTCTAGCCAAAATCTTCAGTCCTAGCTCTGTCCTCAGCCAGTGCTCTGGTGCCTAAATTTAGAAATGATAATAAGGATAGGGCACCAGGCTCTAAATCTAAGGATAGTGTGAACAGTGCTTAAACAAATCGTCTTTGTCAAAAGTGTGGCAGAATCATTAGGGTGTCCGTAGGGATGGCAGCGATATGTGTTTTGGGTATAGTAAGCCAAGCCATAGGATTAGAGAATATCCTCTAGTGGGTCCGCAAAGTCAGTATAATCGTTCCCTAGTTCTGTACGGTCGCCTGTCTCAGCAGGGTTCCATTTCCAGTGCCACCAGTGGGCAATGTCCAAATAAGCTCTATGCACTCCAGTCTCGATAAGATCAGGAGGGTTCTCCTAATATGGTCACTGCTATGTTACGAATTTACTATTTACATATTTATGCTTTGTTAGATCCTAGAGCTTCTCTGTCTTTTGTAACTCCTTATATAGATATCAACTTCAGAGTTAGTCCCAAAATCCTAATAGAAACTTCCATAGTTTCTACCCTAGTGGGTAAGTCTATCATAGTCCAGTAGGTATACAACAACTATCCGGTTGTGGTATCTCAGAAAGTTAATTCAGTAGACTTAGTAGAGTAAGAGATGAAAGATTTTGACATTATTTTTAGCATGGATTGGATCCATTAATACTATACCTTAATTGATTGTAGAAATAGAGTTTTCTATTTTCAGTTTCCAAATAAACCTGTCCTTAAATTGAAGGGTAGTACCAACGCTTAAGGGTCAACTTTTTTCATACCTTAGAGCTAGAAAAAAGGTATGTTTATCATTCGGTGCAAGTCAAAGACTCTAGTTCTGAGACTCCTAATCTTGAGTCAGTTTCAATTGCAAGTAAATTTACAGATGTGTTTCTTGAAGATCTCTCTGAAGTTTTTCTCAAAAGGGAAATTGACTTCGGAATAGACATTTTTCCTGATACTCAACCCATCTCTATTCCACTATACAAAATGGCTCCATCTGAACTTAAAAAGTTAAAAGAACAGTTGAAAGACCTCTTAGAATATGTATAGACTACCATCAGTTGAACAAAGTCACAATCAAGAATAAGTACCCACTTCCTAGAATCGATGAATCATTCAACCAACTTCAGGGTGCCAGTTACTTTTCTAAGATAGACCTCAGATCAGGCTATCATCAGCTCAAAGTGAAAGGATGTGACATTTCAAAAATAGCTTTCAGAACCCAGTATGGTCACTTCAAATTCCTAGTTATGTCATTTGGTCTTACCAATGCCCCAGTAGCTTTAATGGACTTGATGAACCGCGTGTTCAAGAAGTACATGGACATGTTCTTCATAGTCTTCATCGATGACATTCTTGTCTACTCCCACAGTGAAAATAACCATGCAGACCATCTCAGAATAGTAGTGCAGACTCTTAGAGCCCATCAGTTGTTTGTCAAATTTAGTAAATGCAAATTTTGGCTAAGGTCAGTAGCTTTCCTTGGTCATATTATTTCCGGTGATGGCATTAGAGTTGATCTTCAAAAGACCAAAGAAGTAAGAAACTGGCCTAGACCCATCTCTCCGTCAGATATCAGGAATTTCTTAGGTTTAGCTGGCTATTACCGATGGTTTGTTGAAGGATTTTCGTCTATTGAATCCCCTATGCCCAGATTGACTTAGAATAAAGTTAAATTTCAGTGGTCAGATTCTTGTGAGAAAAGTTTTTAGGAGTTGAAGACCCAACTCACTACAACCCCAATTTTGACTTTACCCGACGGTTCAAATGGATTTCTTGTATATTATGATGTTTCTAGAGTAATCTTGGGGTGCATTTTGATGTAGAGGGGTAAGGTTGTGTCCTATGCTTCTAGACAGCTTAAGCCTCATGAAAAGAATTATCCCACCCACGATCTTGAGTTAGCAGCCATTGTTTTGCCTTAAAAATTTGGAGGCACTATTTGCATAGGGTAAATGTTAATGTATTCACAGACCATAAAATCTTGCAATATGTATTTTTGCAGAAAGACATAAACTTGCATCAAAAAAGGTGGTTAGAGTTGTTGAAAGACTATGACATAAGTGTTCTGTATCATTTAGGTAAGGCCAATGTAGTGGCAGATGCCCTCACAAGGTTGTCCATGGGTAGTGTTGCTCATGTTAAGGATGGTAAGAAGAAGTTAGTTCAGGAAGTGCATCAGCTTGCCAGACTAGGTATTCGTTTGGTTGATTCGGCTAAGGAAAGTTCTTGGGTGCAGAATAGTTTGGATTCTTCTTTAGTTTTTGAGGTAAAAGGAAAGTAGGACAGAGATCCCAGTTTAGTTAAGATGAAAGAGTCAGTTAGAGACCAGAAAGTAGTGGTTTTCTCCCATGGGAGATGGTGTGTTGCGTTGCCAGGGTAGGCTATGTGTGCTATGTGTGGATGGCATAAGATAGCAAATGCTTGCTGAAGTGCATGGTGCGTGCTACTCTATTCATTCAGGGAACATAAAGATGTATCTTGATTTGCGGAAAATCTATTGGTGGAGTGGGATAAAGAGGGATGTTGTAGAGTTTGTAGATAAGTCCTCCACGTATCAGTAGGTTAAGATTGAACATTAGAAGCCTAGTGGGTCTATACAGGAGTTTAGTATTCCCACTTGGAAGTGAGAGGAAGTAAATAGAAATTTTGTGATAGGTTTGCCTCGTATTCATCGACAACATGATTCGATTTAGGTCATTGTGAATAGGATGACCAAATCAGCCCATTTCTTGCTAGTTCATACTTCTTATAAGCCGAGGACTATGCCAAGCTTTATATGATAGAGTTGGTTAAGTTACACGGTATCCCATTGTCCATCATTTCAGGTAGAGGTATGTAGTTCATCTCTTACTTTTGGAAAGCCTTCCAAAAGGGTCTTGGTACCCAAGTCTACCTCTGGACAACCTTTCACCCTCAGACAGATGGTCAAGCATAAAACCATTCAAATTTTAGAAGATATGTTGAGAGCATGTGTCATTGACTTTAAGGGCAGTTGGGATAACCACTTACCTTTGATTGAGTTCGCGTACAATAATAATAACTATCATTGTAGTATCCAGATGGCTCCATTTGAGGTTCTTTATGGGAGAAGATATAGATTTTCTATTGGTTGGTTTGAGGTAGGTGAGGCCACGGTAGTAGGGCCTGACTTGGTGGTTGATTACTTAGAGAAAGTATAGCTGATCAGGGAGAGGCTTAAGACAACACAAAGTTGACAGAAATCTTATGCAGATGTAAGAAGGAAAGATCTTGAATTTGAGATTGGTGATTCTGTGTATTTGAAAATCTCTCTCATGAAGGGGATGAAGAGATTAGGTAAGAAGGGGAAGCTTAGTCCCTGATATGTTGGTCCTTATAAGATTTTGAGTAATTTCAGTTAGGTAGCTTATGAGCTTGAGTTACCTGTAGACTTAGCATTAGTGCATCCAGTGTTTCATGTCTCCTTGCTAAAGAAGTGCTTAAGTGGCCCAGCAGTTGTAGTCCCCATAGAGAGTGTAGATGTTTAGAATAGTCTCTCTTATAAGGAAGTCCCAGTCGAAATCCTTGATCGTCAGATTCGCAGACTAAGGAACAAAGAAGTTCCTTTGGTCAAAGTTCTTTGGCTGAATTAGTACGTTGAGAGAGCTACTTGGGAAGTAGAGTCAAGCATGCAAACCAAGTATCCTCACCTCTTCTCCACAAAATCAGACTCAGCCTAAGGTAACAACCATGATTAGATTTACTATATTCCATACTCAGTTACAACTGCATAACATTCTCATATCATTCATGCATTCATAAAATAGTTCAGTCATGTGTCATGTCTCCAAAATTCAGTCATGCTTCAGTTATATATATCAGTGTGAGTATAGCTCCTCAGTTCTTCTCAGTTCACTCGATCTCATACGAGGATGAATGTTCCTGAGGAGGAGATATTGTAAGACCCCATAAAATTTCTAGTTTAATTTAGTTCCATATAACTTGTAATAAGGGGTCCCAGACTTAGAAAAAAATTCAGCTAAGTGTTAAGACTTAGAATCATTTTTAGCCTTCATAATTGGATGGTCATATTTTTTATCCTTACAACCTTAGAATGTCAATTTTTAATTTGATTCATGATCATGGATGTCAATAGGTCATTTTGGGTGATTTTTGGAATTTTTGAACATCGTTTGAGTCATGTTTTGATGACCAAAATAGCAATCCAATGCGATCTCAACGTGTCGCATTGGCTACTGCATCGACAATATTGACGCAGCGTGGCGGCAATTGCATCGAAACAATCGACGTGGTGCATCGCCTGCCGCATCACTGGGCACAATTTGCTCATTTAATTACGACTTTCCAAAGGCAATTAGGTCCTTTTCCCCTTACCTAATTCAGCCAAAACATGAAATTAAGCTTCCAAAAGGGCAAAATAAATTCACTCATTCACAAAATCCTCTTAAGAAATAAACCCTATTTCATCAATCTCAAGATCAAGTTCCAAGAAATACCCAACAATCTTCACGAATTCAACAATAAAGGTATGTTAGATGTTCATCCTTGGGTCTCCTTCCACCCTTGAAGTTTAAGAACCCTTTTCAAAACTTGAATTATGACTCCCATGTTATGAATTGAATTATGCTCATGTTTGTGATGTTGTATGGGTTTTAAGTTAAGATCTTTTATGAGTTTCATGAAATTAAGTTAGCATGTGTGTTGAATTATGAATCTCTCATGTCAAAACCCTAGAATCTGCAAGTTGCATGTTGTAGTTATGATGCCCTATGTGGTTAGTTTTCATATATAGCAATCATTCTCCCCAAGTGTTTGATAAAATATTCATATGAGTAAATTCTGCATGGTAACCTATTGTTGTGTTATTAAAGTTGTTATATGAGTTTATCAATTATGTTATCGAGTCCTGGGAGTATTTAATTACCCAAAATCTAGCTGTTTACTCAGTTGCAGTAGTTATAGAATTGTCCCAGTAAAGGTCAAGAATAGTAGTACTCAGTCAGTTAACAGAAATTAGTGAACCCAGTCCAATTCAGTCTGTCGACACAATCAGGGTCAGTTCAATCAAGCTTAGTACAGTCTAGTGATCAGTGTCTTTCAGTTGGGAGTAGGATTCAGCACCAACCGAACTTAGGGATGGGGGCATTCCTGCCAGTTAGGGTTTGACCCTTAGTAGTAATCCCTGAGTTACAGAACTACATAGCCAACGTAGGGTAAGTCATCCTCCTGCCAGACTAGGGTGAGAAATGAGATTATTTGAGAGAAGGTAGGAGTTGCCTTAGTGGAGGAAAAGATGCTAGAAGTGAGGTTACGTTGGTTCGGGTACGTAATGAAGAGGGGCTCTGATGCTCCAGTCACCTTCAACTTTTGGATGTGGGAGTTGTTAACTGGCCAACACTCTGCTCCATACAACATAGTCAGCCAGACTACCACTTTGTAGAGCTTACCTTTAAGCTTCGGGGGCACCTTATTATCTCATAGAACTCCTGAAGAGATCCTCCATTATAACTATCCTATCCTAATATGATACGTGACATCCTCATCAATCTCACTATTGCCCTGAATCATAGACCCCAAATACTTTAAACTCACCCTGTTCTGAATGACCTGAGAGTTTAGTGAAATAAGAAAACCCCTCCCTTTATACATATACTATTATTATTAATAGGGAATTAATACAATGGGACCCCAACTTTCTAAAATTAGCACTTAGTGAAAATAAGGAAGCATAATTTAATTTTCTTACCATGTTTAGCACAACAATATATTGTACAAAGTACAATTACTTGTCAAAAGTGCTAAATTAATTCATTTTATTTCTTTTTTTGAGATGCTACAATCTCACCCACTTAGATCCATTCATCCTTGAATGATGTACGAAGCTAACTTTTCATTTCACAACTATCCCATACATTCTTAAGTTTAATTGACTTCGGTCTCATTTTACTTATCCCATATTAGGCCTTAAAATTTGTCTAACTCACCAAATTTCCAGAAATTTTGCCCAAGTTTCCATTGTAACTAGGCATATCGGGTACCTGTCAGCTAGCCAGAATATATCTAAATATGCTTCACAGAGTGTCACAACACATATAATAGTCAACAGATAATACATGAGGCTCCACTTGGCCTTAAGCTCAAGAAATATTACTCGAGGATCTTCTTGGCCTTAAACACAATTAAAATTCATAACCAACCATGAAACATACCTTGTACACTACATCCACATGTTGTTTCCATGTAAGTATCAACACTCAAAGGCACAAATCATGTACCTGAACATATCAGGTAAGAATCAGATATCAACAAAACAAAATTTTTGTAGAAACTAATGATCATATAAAAAGAAAAGTAGTTCAAGAACCTTCTGATAGTTTTAGAATAAATAAGGGTATTTAGTTATCATGTCTTCTTCTACTTCCAAAGTGACTTCTTCTATGTTCTGGTTCCTCCACAACACCTTTACTAAATCTATGTCTCTAGATCTCAACTTTTTGACCTGCCGATCCAATATAGCCATGGGGACTTCCTCAAATGATAAGTCTCCAGAAAGTTCAATACCTTCCATAGGGATGATGAAAGATGGATATCCTAAGCATTTACGTAGCATAGATATATGAAAGACAGGATGCACTGCAACTAACTCTGGATGTAATTCTAGCTCATAGGCTACCTGGCCAATTTTGCGAATAACTCTATAGGGCCCAATATACCTAGGACTCAACTTACCCTTCTTACCAAATCACATAATGCCTTTCATAGGCGACACCTTCAGGAACACGAAATCATCAATTTGAAATTCTAAATCTCCATGTTGTACATCTTTATATGGTTTTTGCTTACTCTAGGTAGTCTTCAACCGCTCTTATTTTAGTTTAACCTTTTTTATAGTATGATGGACTAGATTCGTACCTAATACCTGTGTTTTGCCTACTTCAAACTGACCAATAGGTGATCTCTTCCATACAAAAATTTGAATGGACCCATGACAATGCTAGAGTGATACTGTTATTATAAGCAAATTTACTAAAGGCAAATGATCATCCCAATTACCTTTAAAATCTAGCATACATGCTCTAAACATGTCTTTGAGCGTCTGAATAGTGTGCTCATCTTGGCCATTTGTCTTCAGATGAAATATTGTTCTAAGGTTCACCTGTATACCCAAGCTCCTATGGAATGATTTCCAACGCTGAGATTTAAACAGAGAACCTCTATCTAAAATAATGGCTATCAGAGTCCTATAAAGATGAACAATCTCTTTTACATACAACTTGGAATAATCTTCAGTCGTGCTGGTAGACTTAATAGGAAGGAAATGGGTTGATTTTATCAACCGATCAACTATTACCCAAATAGAGTCACTTTTTTTATAATAAGAAGGTAAGCCTACAACAAAATCCATATTAATAGCATCCCACTTCCATACTGGACTACTAAAGGTTTGAGCTTAGCCACCGGGTCTCTGGTGTTCTGCTTTCACTTGCTGACAAATTAAGCACTGCGCCATATGCTCTGTTATATCTTACTTTATGTCATTCCACCAGTAGATCTCTTTAAGATTATGATACATTTTTGTAGATCCGGGATGGATTGAATAATGAGAGCAATGAGCCTCAGCCATAATCTGTTGCCACAACCCATCTATATTAGGTACACACAATCTACCTCGATACCTCAAAGTGTCGTCGCTTGCTAGCTCAAATTTTTTGACTTGATATATTGAATTCCTTTTTTGTACTTGAGAAATAAGGAATTATCTTACTGCTTCTATTTAACCAATGCCATGAGTGATGACTCAGCTAAATTGTTTAATTTAAATACTGGATCAATATAATCATATGATTATATATAATTATGACGTTAATAGGTGTAACATACATTTTCTTATCCTATGAATGGTCAAGGATCTTTTCTTTATTAATAGATGAAATTATACTTACTTTATATTATGGTGGTTATCGATTATCGAAAAGATTCTTTGCAATTGAAGTTAAGTAGTGAATTACAGTATTATTTGAAACTAGGTAAATTAGTCGCGCTTCATTCGGTGTTAAAAAATTAATTATTTTATTTGATTAATTTTATATTCACTTTACATTTATTATCTAATCATAATATTATAACTTATTATAATTATATTATGAAGAATGTTTTGTTCCATAAAAGAAAATAAGATTTAATAATTTAACATTTATTAAATGATGGACAGTATATTCTTTATCAATAAATTAAAATATATTCCCTAACAACAATTTTATTTCATTTCTATTGCGTATTCAATGAAGTTGAGATTTTAATCTGAGATAATGTAATTATGTGTACTTATAAACGCATTAAGATGGTAAGATAATTTTTTTCCTCATTATATATATATAATGTGCATATTGTAATTTGCATCATAAAAAAAGAAGTTGGGAAGAAGAAAGATCATATGATACATATTTATATAGAGAGCTTAAAATAACAAAACAATGAAGAAATCTATTAACAAAAACATTAAAAATTAAATCAAGTAGATTCTTGTGCAAATATTCATAATTCCTCCGCACCTGATTATCAACAAAACACAAAATCTTCTCCAACATTTCATAACTTTCTTCTCCATACATTTTCGAAGTATACAATATTGTAACTCACAAGATTAACTACACAAGGTCTTTTATATAGAATTGAAATATTTTATATGGTGATCTTTCATTGTTCATTTATAACTCCTATTTTCTTGGGTAATGGAGATTATAAAAAGCATGAGTTATAAAAATGATAATATGTGAGTTAAAGCACAAAATTAATGGACATTATTAGAATAGAAGTTATAGGAATATGAAGTGGTGTGAGTTATGAAAATGACTTATTAAATAAATTATTTAAGAAAAATAAAAATACTTTTAAAATGGATTATTTTTTTTATTATTATTATTATTATATAGTGAAATGGAGAGAACAATATTCAAAAAAAATGCAATTGAAGGTCATAGAGAGGTGTTGCATCACCTCTTCTACATAAATAAGCAAATTGTTAAAGAAAACATAAATTATTTTTTGCATCATAAAAACACATAAAGAATAATGTATTTCATTAATTAATAAATATTCATTTTAAGCCATTAATAGTATTGTTTGAAGTTTGGTTAGTAATTAGCACCAATAAAATTACAATAGCTATTGTTTAATCGAAAATAAAATTTACAATAATCAAGAAATCATGAAAGTTCATACTATAGAAGTTACATATAGAGAACATACCCGTGAACACTGACACACACACGCACACCTATTTTTTTTTTTTACGTTAACCATAAGAAAATGAAAGAAAAAAGAAATATAAAATTAGTGTACAATTTTTAAAGCTCTTGTTCGATAGCCTCTTTGACAGACGGTCAACTTTCAAAAGCCTATAAAATTTATAATAATCAAAAAATCATGAAAGTTTATATTATAGAATTTATATATAGAGAACATACCCATGAACACTCATACACACACATACTTATTGTTTTTACGTTAACCATAAGTAAATAGACGAAAAAATAAATATAAAATTAGTGTTTATTTTTTATAAGCTCTTGTCCGATATACTCTTTGACAAACGATTAACCTTCAAAAGCCTATAAAATTTACAATAATAAAAAAATCATGAAAGTTCATATTATAGAAGTTACATATAGAGAACATATCCATGAATACTAACACACACACACCTATTTTTTTACATTAACCATAAGAAAATACACGAAAAAAAATATTAAATTAGTATATAATTTTTTAAGCTCTTGTTCGATAGCCTCTTTGACAAAAGATCAACCTTCAAAAATCTTCTTCATAAGCTTGAATTTAATACTATAAAAAATAATATAAAGAACACTATTTCAAATATAAAATAAAAAGAATACTCTTGAGTATGGGTCTCATGAAACAAAATATTATGACTTTATATAGATGAAAATGGAGGAACATCATAAGTTATCTTAAATTTTATAATTAAATAATTGGAGGTTATGGATACGAAAACTTAAAAGTCATGATATTACTAATAGTAGAAATTTAATTTATTTATCATATAAGATATAAATTTTACTCAATACAGATCAATCACATAAATTATAAAGGAATATAAAAATAATTAACAAAATATTTAGAGTTTGAATTTATTTTATTTTTTAAAAAAGAGAAAAAAATAAATGGTCTTCTTGAACATTAACTAATTGAGAGTTATGAATATAAAAGGCTTGAGAGTTATGAACATTACTAATATTTAAGAGTAGAATTTATGTAATAGAATGGATAAATTAAGGACATGATTTTATAAAACAAATTAATTGAAGAAAATGAGAAAAAATTGTCAAAAAAAAGGAGAAAAAGGAAAAATGGGAATGGACTCCTCTAAGATTAATCCATTGCTATTGTGATCTTATGGTGAAATGTGGGTCTAGTGTCTCTATATGAGGTAAAGTGCATTTTGAAATGCTTCTATCGCGATTCACTAATCAGAAATCCTATTAATTAAATCCTTGACCATATTATCGTGTTAGATATCTAAACGAAAGTAAACTATCTTTGTGCTGTATATTCATTTTAATTGTTGATGTAAACTTTGTACAAAGTGTGCACTTTCATTTTGCTTAAGCTCTGGTTTGTATTTGTACTTCAGTTGCTTTGTGGAGATTTTGTTCTAGTGTTTGTGCTCTTCCTCACTATTTTCCTATCTTTTATCATATCTGTAAAGTACTGCTTTGTAGGAAAACTTGATAACATTTCTTGCGTTGCTAAATGTATCTGATCTTAACTTTTCCCTTGATAGTGGTTCTTGCATTTCGTCTTGTAGACTCTATTTATAAGTCCTAGCAAAGAGGGAGCACTAATTTCCTTCATGAGAATGATGTTAGTTTTCTTGCTACCATGACAGCTCAACTATGAAAAAGAGAAGGGTGGGATAAGATAAATACAGTTTTCTACCGGTGATTGGGATAGAAATTTTGAGACCATAATTGAGTGGTTTCTCTTTTCAAGTAAACTTGATCTTCTTGGATAAGTAAATCTTTAAAATCATTCCCCCTCCTACAATGCCCAAGATAAATGGAGTGGTATTTTAAATCCTTCGGTAATTGTTAAACTTAAACTAAACGGGGAAAATGAGAAGGTATAAGTTGTCATATGAGTAGTGTAAAGTAAAGAGGCAAAATGGTCTCGTCACCTTTGTACTGATCCGAGTTTGTAAAGTGGACACTTCTACTTAGCTTTTTGTTATCTGAACTCCTCAGCCCATCAAATGTTGGGTTCGAAATCGAGAGGGCGTCGTGCGGAAGCTTTTAGTTTGCAAACCATAAGACGATAAATCAGACGACACATGAAAAATTAAACTAAAAATATATTATTAGATATGATTTGGCCAAACGGCCTAGATTAAAAATCCTAAAATTTATTGGGAGAAATCTCCCCTAAATAAAGACTCTTTAAAAAGACTACATTATAGATACTATTGTGTTATGGTATGAGAAGGGGTCTTTTATTTATAGATGTCCAAAACCTTTCCTCCAAGAAAGAGGTTAGCCAAATATGAAAAAAAAAAAATATTTTTTTCTTTCAGGAAAAGTAAAAGTAATTATGGTAACTTTTATTTTCCTTCTAAGAAAAAAATAAAACTTAAATATAGTAAGAAAATCAAGGCAAAAATCCTAACAAATATCTCCTTTTTGGCTTGATTTTCTTCAAAATATTCTTGATCCTCCTTCTTCTTGTGCATGATCTTCGTTCTTCATATATATTCTTCGTATATCACTGCTGCTTATCATGATTAAAAATTAATATGAGTTAAAATTGGAGACCTATGCATTAAAAATAGAAGCACAGGTTGATAAGATTGAAAGTGAATCCTTGTGCATTGAAAGTGACATAGGTTAAGAGTGGAGTTCATGCATTAAAAATAAATGCACGAGTTGAAAGGAGCCCAAGAGTTTAAGCAAGTATGGGTTGAAATTTTATTTTGGTTTTAAAGATGGGTAAGTAGCAGGATTGTTGATATTTTGTTTGAAATTTTTTCTCCACATGTAGTTTGACAAAAATCTTCATTATCGACCAAATTGTTGCAGCTTGATTTTGAAACCGCTTTGAAACTGTTTAATCTCGTCTCACCACACCATTGAACCATTGAACCGTAAGCTCTGATACCACTTGTTGGGTTCGAAATCGAGAGGGCGTCATGCGGAAGCTTTTAGTTTGCAAATCATAAGACGATAAATCAGATGACACATGAAAAATTAAACAAAAATATATTATTGGATATGGTTTGACCAAACGGCCTACATATTAAAAATAAAATTGAAAATCCTAAAACTTATTGGGAGAATTCTACCCCTAAATAAAGACTCTTTAAAAGATTATATTGTTGATGTTATTGTGTTATAGTATGAGAAGAGGGTCTTCTATTTATAGATGTTCAAAATCTTTCCTCCAAGAAAGAGGTTAGCCAAATATGGAAAAGAATTATATTTTTTTCTTTCAGAAAAAGTAAAAGTAATTATGGTAACTTTTATTTTCCTTCTAAGAAAAAATAAAGTTTAAATATAGTAAGAAAATCAGGGCAAAACCCTAACAAATCTCTCCTTTTTAGCTTGATTTTCTTTAAAATATTCTTGATTCCCTTCTTCTTGTGCATGATCTTCATTTTTCATATATATTCTTCATATATCACTGCTGCTTACCATGATTAAAAATTAATATGGGTTAAAATTAGAGCCCTATGCATTAAAAATAAAAGCACGGGTTGATAAAATTGAAAGTAAAGCCTTGTGCTTTGAAAGTGAGCACGGGTTAAGAGTGGAGCTCATACGTTAAAAATAAATGCACGAGTTGAAAGGAGCCCAAACGTTTAAACAAGTATGAGTTGAAAATTGGAGCCCATAAACATGGGTTGAAAATTGATTTTGATTTTAAAGATGGATAAGTAGCAGGATTGTTGAAATTTTGTTTAAAATTTTTTCTCCACATGTAGTTTGACAAAAATCTTCATTTTCACCCAATTGTTGCAGCTTAATTTTGAAACCGCTTTGAAACTGCTTTGAAACTGTTTAATCTCGTCTCACCACACCATTGAACCGTAAGCTCTGATACCACTTGTTGGGTTCGAAATCGAGAAGGCGTCATGCGGAAGCTTTTAGTTTGCAAACCATAAGACGATAAATCATACGACACATGAAAAATTAAACTAAAAATATATTATTGGATATGATTTGGCCAAACGGCCTACATATTAAAAATAAAATTGAAAATCCTAAAATTTATTGGGAGAAATCTTATCCTAAACAAAGACTCTTTAAATGACTACATTGTGGATGCTATTATGTTATGGTATGAGAAGGGGTCTTCTATTTATAGACGTCAAAAATCTTTCCTCCAAGAAAGTGGTTAGTCAAATATGAAAAAGAATTATATTTTTTTCTTTCAAGAAAAAACAAAAATAATTATGATAAATTTTATTTTCCTTTTAGAAAAATAAAATTTAAATATAGTAAAAATATCAGAACAAAACCCTAACATAAAACTCATGATTCTATACCCCTGTGTAGGTCGCTCGCCATTACATGAAAGACATGTCAGATCCACATAATATAAATTAAAGCCATATCATAAATATCTTCATTAACTATTTTTATTAATATTTTTAAAATTATTAATAAAAAATATTAAATAAAAAATAATATAATGACTTTTCAATTTATATATTTTATATAAAATTCCTATTATCTCACCTTCCTCTGCCTCTCCCAACCCACAACTACCACCATCACCTTGCCCGCAGCCATTATCCACCATCATCGCCACCCCCGTACTCTCTTTTTCTTCTATCTATTTTTTTTCACACAAAAAAGAGGAACATCGAGAAAAATTGGTTGACGTTCACTGATTTTATATTTCAAAAAGATAACTTTTCGTGCATAAAAACACACACGGATGCACGAAATTTGTCAATAAAGAGCACAAAGTGAGTTTTTCTTAACATTTTCCTTTATATTTAATTTTAAAGTGCAATTTCTCAGAAGAAATTTTACAGAAATTGAAGAATTTGTGAATTTGGGGTCTTCTTCTTCTTCAATAAAAAGAGCAGGCACAATTTAAAAAAAACAACGTTGAAAAAAAATGAATCTATTTACTCTCCTCTCAATCCCTCTTCTTCATTTCTCACCTGAATCACCACACTACAACCATGGAAGACTCACAACCACCGGAGCAAAACCATTGCCACAAACTATCACCATTGACGGTTAATTTTCTTTACAGATTTAAAACCTCAGATTGATGCCATCAAAATTCATTACAACACTCAATTGTTGATGAAATGAGATGCAGTGGAGAAGTTTGTTGGATAAAATAAGGTGGAGATGCACAATGAAAGAAATGGAAGGAGGGATTGGAAACTTCTGTTGCTTTTCTTTTTCATTTTGTAATTATCTAATTTCTTTTTTGATTTTAATTATTTTTAAAAGCAATTCATAACGTTCACTTGCTTTAAAGAGTATGATACCACGCGTTTTACTGATTCAGTAAAATAAATGCCACGTAAGCCCGTTCAATGGTCAGGGAGATTTAGAATCTTGCATTTTGGGAGTTTGAGGAGTTTAGATGGTGGACTTAAGTAGATATGTATACTTTAAAAACTCGGACAAGTATAAAAGTCCAAGTACAAAGTACATAGTTGAAAAAATCTGCAAAAGGTTGTGTAACCCTGATTCCATTATTGAATAGAAAATATACTCAATCCAGATTTAATTCAGTTGTCATAACTAAGGGTTTTCACTATTTGATTTTTAACCAAATCGAACTGCGATTCAAACCAAACTGATTAAAAAAATTGATATTTAGTTAGGTTTGGTTTGATTTGGTTTTGAATTTTAAAAACTGATACTAATTTGGTTTGGTTTGATTTTACTCTAAAATAACCAACAAAATAACCAAATTGAACCAATATATATATATATATATATATATATATATATATATTATAATTATTTATATATTATTCATAAATACAATATAAATATTTGTTACATTTTATATTTTAATCATGATTTAACTTTAGTCGTAACACATTCAGTCATATGTCTTTATTCAGTTGATAGTACTTTATGAGATTCTAAATGAATTTTGCACTTTGAATGACAAATGTCGTGCTCCATTTTTCTCGCGAAAAACGGGATTCGACATGACCACTCTTTTTGAGATTGTTTGAAGGAAATGTGAAGAGTCACCACCTAACGTATTAAGGTGTGTTAGGGTACCGGTCTAGGATAACTACGAACCTATATTCTTATTTAGTCTTAGTTCACCATAAATTCGGATAAGAGTTCAAATTTACCTCAAAAGGAAGGTGTTAGACACTTTTCAAGGTCCACAAAGGTGATTCCCGATCGAATTCGTACTTTACGTGGGGATTCTACGTGATAAGACAAATGTCACTGATTTATTATTAACTTAAATGTTGACTAAGTGATGAATAAACAAACACATGTAACTTAATTATTTTAACTATTAATTATCTAAGTGATGAAATCAATCAAACATAGAAATAAGACAAGCGAGAAGAGAGAAGTGACATAATTTATAACAAAAAGGACTGGTTATATAGTAAATTAGTTACCCCATAAATAAGCATTTAAAGTAAATAAAACAAATTTGAAAAGTCAAATGAAAGAGAGTTTTGATTTCATTCAGATCAGAACCCCAACTTGTTATCATTATCCGACTCACTAGCCGAATTCTTAAACAAGTAACAATGTCAAATGTCATGTAATGTCTCTGGGTATCATCACTTCCGATTGACTACCCGTCCCACCCCATCTAGGCTGGTTGTTAACCTAAAAGTGTTCTAGAAAAGATAAACGTAACGCTTCTAGAATGTCTATCGTCCCACTTATCGTCTAAGAGGCATTAAGCTTTGCTAATTTAAACTAGTGGTCTAGACAAGTAAAATTACGTTTCCTAGATTGACCCAAATCGCGTAAATACATTGGACAACAAGTAGCACATACTAATCTCAAAGATGCCTCTTGATTAATTAAGAGTTGGCTAATGTGATTAGCATGCAAGACAAATAATTATTTATTTTTGTTTAGTTAAACCTATAGACATGATATCTAGATGGCACAATTGTTTATATAATGAAAGATAATTGTTGTTCATGTCAAAATAGTGTCGTAGATTTGTTAAAATAAAAGCATGTCAAAGATAAATATATCTAAGAGTGATATCCATTAATACAAAAACATATTATAAATTAGTGAAATGTTGAAAGGTAATGCTAATTTGCTGAAAATTTAATTAACATACTGAAAATTATTTTTAAGTGCTAAAGAGTGAATTAATATGCCAAAAGTGATAAAAAAAATACTGAAAATTATTATTATTGTAATTTAATGCTGAAAAATAATCTTTTGTGTTGCTGAAATTGTTAAAAGAAAGTTGAAAATGATGTTTAATTGTTAAAAATAAGCAAAAAAAAATATTTAATCGCTGGAAATTGTTAAAAATGCAGGAATATAAATACAAGTGTTGGAGATTACTTTTTTTTATTTTTGAAAAGTTATTAATATGCCTGATTCTAATGCGTCGGAATGTTAATTAGACTACTAAAGCAAGATTTCTAGGTGATGCAATACGTTTGTTATTAATTCTAGTTAAGGATTTGCCTAACACTCATAAGCCTATGTTATGTTTGTCTACGTGATTCATAGAGCACATAAATTCCTCCCCCCAAACAACCCGTTATAATTTCATTAGGGTCATAGAATTTATACTATAATTATTAAAAATAAATAAATTAAAAAGACGAGCTAAGTGGGACAGTCCCTAAACAAATCCCTTGGTAACTTTTCAAGTTTCCAAAATCATTTGCTTTCTCATCCAACTTGCTAGACATAAGACAAAGATCAAAAGCAAACCAAAAAATATAAAACATAACTTTGCTAGCCCATAACCAACCCTTAGCGATGTCAAGATCCTAAGGATCCCAAGCAGACTCACGTCGAAGGGGTTATGCGATGCCCAAAGATTGTTTCGTATTCACATATAACAACACTACAACAATGAGAAAACACTCACTTACGAATGAGAAAGAAAACATATCACGTCAACAAAAGCAAATACTCATATAAACATAATAAGTCATAGAGATGCATAAAACGAATCGAGGGCTTATGACATCAAGCATTTTAAGTAATCGAAAAACATACTCACATAGAATGCTAGAAAAGAAACTAATACATGGCTAGATAAAGCTAACCGGTTATAGCACAATGACAAAAGAAATTGGAACTTTCCAAAGTAGACAACAATATGTAACAACAAGCAAGAACCAACAGTCTCTCAAAGTTGCAGCAAGTAAAACTTAGCACTTTGTGTAGAAGAGTGTAGAAGTCAATGAAGATTTTTTTTGGTATAGAGAGTAGGAGTTGATGATAAGAGATGCCTACCAATTGAAAAGGGGTTGTTTATATAGGCTGAAGATTGTAAACCCTTTTCAAAATTAGCAGTGAAAGAATCATTAAAAAGAATCAATCAAATGAAAATTTCCTTAGTTAATTATGAAAATATTAGTCAGAAAAAGGAAAGGAATATTTGTGATCCCATTAGTCAATGATATTTTCATAATTTATTCATATCAGTCAAGAGTAATTTGCTCAATCAAATATTTCAAATTTACCATAAATAAATATAAAAATCTGTCCACATTTAAATAGGTAGAAAAATCAGCGAAGACACAAGCATTTATCAATAAATAAGACTAGCAAATTGCCATATAATTCATAACTAACTGTTATCACCAAAGATTAATAAATCCACTAGTCCAAATTCACAAAATCAAGCAACTTATCAGACAACTAGTTCGAATATTATTATCAAAATTAATAAGGCAACTCACCAAAAATGTCACAAGAATCGCACAATCAGTCCAAATAATACCAAAATGGTTCAAATGTATCCGTACAAATCAAGCAACTAGTCAAATCATACCAAACAACTCAAATATATGCAGGAACTTATCACAATGGGAGTTCAAAAGGACAGAGGACAAGTAAGTCAAAATTGCCAAAATCCTTGATTTGAGGCAGATCGTAGTTGAAAGTGAAAAATTAAGGTTTAAAAGTCTACTAAAATTAGGGTTTTTAACATGTGCTGATCAAAGAATGCAAATAAATACTCAATTTAAAAGAATCAAATCAAAATTAAAATCAACTATCACTAATTCCAACTTCGATAATCTATAAAAGAAAAGAACAAAAAAGAATATGAGAACGTTAAGATGAAAACTTAAACGTGAAAACAAACCTACGATGAATTCTGATAATCCATCATGTATTGAAAATTTTTTAGGACATTTGCTCGGAAATAGCAATGGTAGTAGGCATCGGCTGTGGTGGTGATTATTTTATCGACGTTAGTGTTGGGATGTGCAGAGAGACAGCGGAGGCAGCTGCATATGACGAAGAGGGGCTCGACATCTAATTCTCTGCCAGTGAAGCCGACGGCCATGGGTTTGACTGGTTTGGTGAAGATGCTGCGGTGCTGGCATCTTTGTTGGCTGTTGCTGACGTTGGTTGCTGTGGTTGTTCTAGTGAAAGACGGTGGCGGTGGAGGGACGAATTGAGGGAGGCGGAGCGGCGACGGAGGAAAGCGGGTAGCAAGGAGATAGGGAAAGAAGAGGTGGTTGAGAGGGGTTATTCCACCGGCGGTAGTTTTTCAGAGGTGTTGCGGCGGGGGACTGAGTTTAGAGAGAGAAAAAGAGAGAGGTATAGAGAGATGCGGCTGTTTGGATGAAGAATGAAGGCTTAGGATTTATTTGAGTTTTAAAAGGAAAGAAGTGGAACTTGATCTCAGTTGTTGGATCAGTTTTAATTGACGACTGAGATTAACATTATTTAAAATATGTTAAAAGATTGACTTCCAATTTAAGCTCAAAATTAATATCTATTTGGCTATAATTGTCACTAATTGGGTTCAAACAATGGCTAGAATTTAAATAAAATTGAGAAGATAATTGAATTGGCTTAAGACTGCTATTTTAGTAACTGTAATAATAAGATGTCGCTATTAAAATAACTATGCATGTAAAATTTATGTTACGTCAATACATTATACAAAATTATCGATAATAATAAAAAATAATGTATTTGTTAAGTGTGAGTATGTATATTTATGAAAAAAATAATTTAATAAAATTTTGTAAAATATCGTATTTGAATTAAAAAATAATACTAAAAAGTAATAAAATAATTTGTACATTTTTAAATCATGAATGTGGCTTGTAGAAAATTATTTGATTGCAAAATAATGTGTAAAAATATTAATATTAAAAGTTAAATAATTTTGACAAAAATATCAGCTTAAGAGAGCATCGGGAGGTCAAAATTGGGTGTCAACAGCTTCCCTTTCATTGCTTGAGAATGATGAAAGAATTATCGAGCAACGAAAGTTGACGTAGTATTCAATTTTGTCCGATCGAGAAGAGGGCTTGTTGGAATTAAAACAACAAGAGGTGTTTTAAAATAGTCTGATTGAGACTTTGGTTTTAAGTCCCGTACATATCTCGAGTTTTAAGAAAATCAGGCCATGTGTAGTTCTAGATTTAGGAATGAACAATATTCCTAAAGAATGTAAATGATAAAGGACAGGCAAACAACAACGGTATCGTGGGTCGATAAGATGAAAATGAATAGAATTTGGGAACAATGACACGATGAGAGGCGTGAAAATGAAAGTAGGTAAGTTTTGAGTTGAGTTTACGGACAGATGAATAGATAAGGTGATATTTCAAAAATAGGAACGAAAATTATTTCTGTTTGTTACTCCTTCTGTATTACCTGCGTACTCTATTATATTGTTGGATTATTTATTTGGCTTTTCGATATGATATTGGATCAACTGTTGGGCTTCTCGATGCAACGTTGGATCGGCTGGTGAGACTCTCGTATGGTAAGAGGAGATAAGAAAGTGTATCTGTCATGAGAGAGCAATGCCTTGTTCATATAAATTTTGAAGAGGTTGTGTTTAATCCGCACCATATCAAGTAAAGCAATAGCATTGAATGACGTTGAGGCTGTAGTTCTTAGAATGTTCAGTATTAGAAAACAATATTCGTCTTTGAGTAACCCGATCAACTTCCAGAGGACAAAGCTTAGCCTCAGGCAATTTCTTGATAGAGTCGTGCTTAACTCCATCGAATTTCCAAAATAATGCTTAACTTTGGATAATTTCTCGAAAGAGGGTAGTGCTTAACCCAATTAAGTTTCCAAGGACAATGCTTAGCCTCGAAGAGTTCTTGATAGAGTCGTGCTTAACTCCTTTGAATTTCCAAAATAATGCTTAGTTCGAATGATTTCTCAGAGAGGGTAGTGCTTAAACCCCTTAACTTTCCAAGGACAATGCTTAGCCTCAGAGAGTTCTTGATATAACCGTGCTTAACTCCATCGAATTTTGAAAACAATACTTAGCTTCGGATAAATTTAATAAGAGGGGGTAGTGCTTAACCCAATTAACTTTTCAAGGACAATGCTTAGCCTCAAGCAGTTTCTCTCGAGAGGGTAGTGCTTAACCCTCTCGGAATATAGAACAACAATACTTAACCTTATATCTTCTGATGGTGTATATCGTACTCAAGATTCCTTCCTGCCATTCTATTCCTATACCCAAAGAAAAATTGTTAATTTTTTTAAAAGGGGGGAGATTGATTCGTGTCTCTACCAATTCCTTTGCTTCAAGTTTTGAATCCATTGTCTTTGATCATAAACTATGTGTCACTTTCTTGAGATGCAATCATTGATGAAATTTTTGAGGAGGATTCCTCAAAATTTTCTTCCCCAGTTTCATATCCTTAATCTTGCTAGCCTTGTAGAAATGCTTCTAAATAGAATTTTTGAGATCCTCTCAAAAATTCTACCCTAGTTACATATCTTGTCAGTCCTAAACTTGTAGAAATGCTTCTCTATAGAATTTTTGAGATCCTTTCAAAAATTCTGCCCCAGTTGTATGCTCCAAAAATATGATAATTCATTATGATAAGATCGAACTCCATGGGAGTGCCTACGTATCCTTCTTAAATGGGAATCAGGTCAAACATAGTTCAAATTACATAGAAGAAATTCATATTGTTCCAAGCATGTGTAAATATTATATTAACCTAAGTTCTTGAGAGCCCAAAATAAGAAAACGACATGATATCGCTTCCTTAATGTCTGATAGATGCCAATGCTTAATCAACATCAAGATATGGCCCCATCACATTTGTCACCTTGGTATCAATTAGTGCTTGAATTTTTTCCTTTAAAGCACGACATTTTTCTGCGGTGTGGCCTGTCATCCCTGAATGATAAGCACAAATTTTGAAATGATCAATTCATTTTGCACATGTATTTATTACAACTGCAGGAATTGGAGTAATCTCTCATAAAGTTTGTCAATAGGCTCAGCTAAAGAAGTGTACTGTTTTGATGAATTTTTCTGAAACTTAACTCGAGGTCTGACAAATTGATTGAATCATAGATTTGTTGGTGGATTTTGATAAGATAATGGTTGTTGGAAAGTAGTTGGAGGAATTTGTGAGTATGCAGGTTGTGCAAGATAGTTGGTAGGATTATAAGATAGTATGGGGTAATTGTATGTCATTGTGGGAAATAGATATGAAGGTACTTGATATATGGGTGTTTGGTATTGAAGTGAAGGAAGTGGTGTTTGGTAAATTGGAAGGGTTTTAGGATCTTGCATAGTCAAGACAACATTTACTTCATTCATATCGTTATTCGCATCAGCCTATGAAGTCTTAATCGTTTGCAGCGCCTGTCACACCCCTATTTTTACCACCCTCACCCCGCTAGGGAGTGGATTTTATAAAAAAGGATTTTTCCAATTAAAGTGACATTTTGAAAAGGGATTATTTATTTTACAGAGTTTCCACTTGAAATTGAGTTTGGGTGTCACCTTATTGAATTCCCAATCGAAAGAAAATGACTCTTTCTTTTTGGTCTGTAAATTAGAAATTCGAATAAGGAATTCTATTTACCGAGGGGAAGGTATGAGGCACCCCTCAAGTCCGTGGTTCTATCACGATCTCTTTAATGACTTATGTCTGAATTAGATTAATCTTTTGGATATAGAGGATTTGTTAGCCTAAAAGTTACTTACATCTCGCTTGTAATGTATTTTAAATTATTTAACTATATTAATGCGTGGCTTGCCAGTAGCAGTACTTTCTGGTCATACCGCACGTTTTTGATAAATTTCTCGTGCCTTTTAGGCGTTTATGGATCGTTCCCATTTTTCCAATCTAAATAAGCACCTAACATGTTTAGAATCTACCCAAACCAATTAAATCGGCTTCAAATGGTATGTTGACTTTTATTATAATGAATGGTCGGTAGTAGGGCTTTCCAACTTCATCGTTAATTTTTACTTGTATATTAAATTCTTAATTTTCTAAAGATCAAGAACCTAAATCAATCTTTTTCGAGTTCTCTCCCTTACAAATGAGTTTTCCTCTTTTTTTATTATTGATGAATATTTAAAACATGCCTAAAATTTATCTAATATTAAAGGCGTTGATTTATCTCTTGTAAGGCGATCAATTAACTTAATAAATAATTATTAAACTTTATTAATGACAATGAATAAATATAATAAATAATTAAAAATAAATAAAAATATATATAACTATTTATATTATACTATTTTTTTATTATGATCCCAAAACTTATTCTTTTTGAAGAAAATCAGTTAAGTAAAATTCAACCAAAAATTCATTCAAACAATTGAAATAAACAGAAACTTATTAAACGGGAAATTCCAAAGCCAATAAACTAGTTAAATCAAAGATTACGCCAATTTTCTTTCACAAACACAGAGAAATCAAATAAAATACTCTATGAATTTCACAAAAAAAGTAATGAATCGAACAGATTTAGAAGAAATAGACAAGATCTAATCCTAAAAAGAAATTCGATATACAAAGAGACTTGATGTTGGTGAATTTGGACGAAGAAATAGGGATGGGAGGGACTGGAAGTGCCTGGATTGGCTGGTATTCGCCGAGAATGGGAGTAGCACAAAGAGCGAATAAGGGGCAGCGCTGGCAGATTCGGAGGGAGTTTTTCGACGGGTTTGGCTGAAGATTGGCGGTGCTTTGTTTTCCTGTCAAATTCCACCAAAATCAAGGAAAGATCCGACAGATCTATTCGTGATAGGCGCTGGAGGTGTTGTTATTTTGACGGTGGGGCACTGAAAAAGGGGAAGAAAGAGAGGCGACAGTGGTGGTTGGTGAAGGCGCGCATGACGCCTACCAATTTTGGCGAGTAGGGGTGGCGCCGGTGGAAAGAGATATTTTCCACCAAGATCTAGCTGGATTTGGGAGAAGATCTGATGAATCTAGTACATGGTGTCATTTGGATGCTTGATAATAAGGGATGCCATTTCCCGTGAGATTCGCCAGGATAATGAAAAAAACAGTCTGAAAATACTTTTTAGGTAGATTCAACGGATCTAGTGATAAAAAAAGACGAGAGAGGTAGATTTGGTTGATTTCTTATTATTCGGTGACGGGGAGTCACCGATTCTGGTAAGGGATGGCCAGTTTTGGCAAGAAATTTGCCGAAAAACTCAAAACCCATCTAGTTTGGGTTCCTCGTTCATTGATTCTCTCTCCCTTTCTCCCCCTTGTTCTTAATTAATTATTTTTTTTAGTCCAATGTGTGTGTAAGAGAAATGATCTGTGTATGTTCGGTGGAGTCAAATTTGAGGGGGCTGTGTGTGTTTTGCTGTGTGTTGGTGGTGTGTCTATTTTTATCTATGTTTTTGTCATGCACAGATGAAAAAAACTAGATATTTACTACGTATCTGCAATTTTCTTCATTTCACAATTGACAGTATCCATAATACACAGTCAAAGAACAGTAAATACTGAATTATATAATAATTTAAATAAAACAGAACTCTATAGTAACTTCACATACGATCCAATTCATGTAGTCAAAGAAAACCACTGTATTATGATTTAATTTGCAGCAACATATATAGAATAAAAATACATAATCGAATAAAATCTGGGATTGAATTAAGATGAGTAGTGCATCAAGTAACCTTCACTAGTGTAACACCCCGATTTTCTGAACTGGAATGCTACACGGTGCTTATGACCCCGAAGGACCACAAGCTAACCCATGACTGATATCTGTTCTTGTATACTGCATAATATAACATAAAAATGCGGAAACATGTACTGAATGGCCATAAGGTTCAACTGAATAAATATCTGATAAGAACAATATTTGAAAACGGTATAACAATACCAAACCAAATCTGAAATAACTGTCTGACATGTTATAGTCTGGAAAGCCTCTAACTGTCCGAATAAGGAGTTGATAGGACATGTCCTCAACTAACTCCAACTACTAAAATAAAATGAAAACTACAATAGCAATGAAATCATCGTGTCCTCAAAATATGAGGACTTACTTCTAACTTTAACTGCTGATACTGGAATCTACTGTTGATCTGGAGCTCGTGCCTCTAAATCTATGGTGTAACATAAGAGAAAACACCATAGCACAAATACGTTAGTACGACTAAATATACTGAGTATACAAGTGAGGTAGGCTAAATGCAAAGGTTTATATGCATGAAAAATGCTGACTGATATGAACGTGAGAATACATACATATATGAGAAACTATAACTGAACTCATGATGATACTGACTACTGAGTCTGAATACTGACATCACGAATTTACTGGAAATCACTAATAAGTGAGGAACTAACACTGTATTACTAAATACTGAGTGACTAGTGCTATGTTACTGATACATGAATAACTGTGTATGACAGTCCTGATTATGAAGGGCTAGTCTAATCTACTATATCTGACAGTATAATTATAAAGTATTAATATGATTGACTGTATCTGGCAGCCATGAATATGCGAAACTGATATGCTTGACCGTATTTGACAGTTATGAAGACGGATACTGGTAATATGAGTTCAGAGAACTGGTAATAATGATAACATGAGTGATTGTATCTTACAGTCCTGAATATTGTGGAACTAGCTGAGTTCCGTATTGTATCTAAGTTGACTGTATCTGACTGTCCTGATATTCTGAAGAACTATCTAAGTCTATTAATGAAACTGAGACTGAGACTAAAATTGAGACCGTGGGAGGTAATCATCTAACCGATATATCCCAGAACTAAACTAGTAGGTTCCAATCTTTGCCCTGATTAGAAAGGTGCCAATACCGTTCCATGGGTAGCGACAACATGTGATTAAACCTATTCTATTTTTGTAGGGAGCTCATTCTATTTGCCCTACTATCAGGTAAACTCAAAAGAGATGCATTAGGCCTATGGGTAGGGACATCTCAACCTACTCTGGCTACGTAGTTCTGGAATACAAGAATTGCTTCTACGAATCTCACTTTCTAACTGTGGTAGGTGGGTCCCCATCCTTAGGTTCACTCAGTGCTGAATCCTACTCCCAACTGAAAGACACTAAACTGATTAGCTTAATTGAACTAATGTTAGTGGGATTTTTTCATGGAGCTAAACTGATTTTGCTGGATTTCGATGACTGATGGGATGTACTGAGTTTTGAGGACTGATTAAGAGTACTGAAGTTACTGAGATTAACTGTGAATACTGAGGTTGCTGAGGTTACTGAGCACTGAGATTACTGGGTTTTCCTAAGTCACATGACTGACTGATTTCTATAGATCATGGATTGAATGAGAGTATCGTGAAAACATGACATGGCTCTTGGCATACAACTATATTTTTCGGGTACAAGTACCCCCATGACTCGATGGAAAGAAACTGATACACATGACTGACTTGATCGTAAGAATAACATTCACAATTCATAATACCATAAATAGGGGATTTCATACTACACATGGTTATCATATTCTTGAACATGGAAGATACTGCATATAACGTGTACATACTTGCATGGTTCTAATTTCATCAGCATTCCATAGTACAACAACAATACATGATAATTTGCATGGAATTCATGTTGAGTCATAAGGGATAGAGAATGGGCTTGTCTTTTAAGTTCTATTTTGCTAAAATACATGATTTCTAGTCTCTTAGGTATTTTATCAAACACCTTGCATGCACCACTTTGGGCATAGGTTTATTCATGAATTCAACCACCCAAATCACCCAAAGTTCATATATTTCAACTAAGATGCCATCCTAGTTTCATACAAACCCATAAAGATTCTATCTTGACATTATTCCGCACATAAACAAGATCAACAATCAAACAAGAACATAAAAAATCATGGTATATAGTTTAAAATAGGGTTCTTGGACTTCATGGATGAAAGGAGTCCATGAATGAACACACACATACCTTAGTTCTTGATTTAGTGAAGATTGACAGAGAGATTCTTGGAATTTGATGGTAGAATTTGCTTGAACTTGAATCCCCCAATTGAAATCCTAATGTGTTCTTGAGAGGATTTTGATGAAAAGGAGTATGTTTTGGTGAAATAACGGATTAATTTCGTGTTTGGGAGCTTATATAGGGTTGGGAAGATGATCCAAATACCCCTCTAGATGTGTCTTTTAATTTCTGTAAAAATTCCCGATTTGGGCCCCTGGTGCGACACGGACACATTACGTTTCCACTTGTTTATGATCGGAAAACTTACCGCAACATGATGGAATGCGGAGAGACACTGGAAATTGACAAACGTCATTTTGGCTTATGGAGCGACGCGCCACTGACTGAAATGACACTGCTGAAACTTTACATTGACATAACTTCTTCACCGGGTGTCCATTTTAGGCGAATTTGGTATCGACGAAAATATTATTCAATTATCTACAATTCGGAAGGTATGAATCTATCAAAATACTACCTATAAACTAAGTTATACTCATTCAAATATGATCTACATGAAATCACACACAAAAATTTGGTGGATTCAAAAGTTCTTAGCTTGGCTTACTCTAAATGACTCTTATGAACATTATTAACACATCATAAGCTCTATTATCACTAGGATACTCATCCTAATTCATGTACTCAAACATGAATCACAGTATAGGAGGTTTCATGCGTAGGATCAATGGTTCATTTTCTAGCTTAGAAATATATGGGGTATTACAATATCTCCCCCTTGGGAACATTCTTCCTCGAATGAGACTGACTGAGAGGGGAAATAATAAGCTGAACATGAACTGAACATGAATGACTAAAACATGATCTCATGACTGACGTGACAAATAAAATGATTTATACTGAACATACATATCTGATACATGGGTAGTTGACTTATGAATGAAGGACTGAGTGTTCTGATAAACTAAGTTTCTCAGAATGAGAATGCATATCTGATGTAGAGATTGATAACCTGAATCCATGCATATCTGATGCATAATTATATGACTGACATGATACATGAATGCATGACTGAAAGTACTGATAATTTAATCACGCATATCTGATGTATGAGTACACGACTAAACTGACTCATAAACATGCGACTTAACATGCAATGGTAAAGACACCAAGTTTGAACTAAAAATTAAGCATGGAACGAAATACCAAGTTTGGTACTGAAATCTAAACATGAGAACAAGTAAGCTCAAAGAAGATTGTTACCTTTAACCAAACATACTGATGAGTCTGAGATTAATTACTCAATATGCATGAGCGGAAACATAAGAACATAACTGAGTCTAGAACATGATACATGAAATGAACTAAGTCTGTAATGCATAAAATGGATAGAGTATCTTATCGTGGACTAAACTGAGCTGTTGAGTACAAGGTTACGACTGAGATTTGGAGCTAGATGGTCAACTTATGAGTATCCCTACTCCAAACTAGATTCATTACGTGAGAAGAGAATGGGGTGCTTATGTTATGAAAGTTTGGGGGATCATAGCATATCTCCCCCTTGGGACACTAGGTCCCTCTAGGAACACTATCTTGGCTGAGCTACTGAGGGAAACTGAGGTAATGCACAAGGCACCTAGGAACTAAATCATGACTGATTATCTGAGATCTAAAACTTGAGACCTGATACGTAATCTAAGATGAGGCAACTAAACTTCATTCACTGCAACCAAGACAACTGAAAGATTCACGAGGTGCTAAGCACGACTGTATGAATATACTAACTTATCTGTTTAACTGAATAACTGATAGATGAATACTGGGCATGTGAGACTTATCTGTACTTAGTCTAAATAACTTGACTAAGGCTGTAGAATATTATGCATAGGAGGTAATTATTGACTGGATAACATGAGGTAACTAAGCATGAATGAGCAAAACTATATCACCTCAAGAATGCAAGGCTAGGCGTATAACATGATTTGGAAAAATCTTGTAGACTGAGGTACTGAAATACTACTGACTGAGTAACTGACAGTTGTAGCATGGGTCAAGCAAGTCTAGAACTGAACTAAGTTTCTGATCTGATTACTAAACTGAAGTTGGCACTAAAACTAAAACTATAACTGAAATTCTTACTGGATCTAAATGCTAGGTTCTGATAACTGAATGCTGATAACTGAGGTTTAGGCTGATACTGAAATACTAAATTCTAGAACTGAACACTAATTACTTGGTACTGAATACTGAAATTGTAACTAAGATGGCAACTGAGTTTCCATAGTACACGATGGGGATTGACATAAGTCAAGGATCTAAATATACATTCACACTCTGTACTTCCCCATCTTCTAAATACAACCTCATGATAACCACTTACTTGCACACTAACATGGTATTCAAGCCTATATTCGTAACTATCCCCTCATATCAGTAAGCATGCCACAATTTTCTCTTAACATGAAATACTTTCTATCTTCCTTCTAAGCAACTGCTCATCACTACAATGTTCTATAAGGAAAACTTCCCGAAGGATTACATCAGGAGAACCTGAAACATAAATTGGCACTGACTGAACTTGGCACATAACTGAAACCTGAGGAATAGAATGCCAACAACATGGATTTACCAAAAAGGTTTGAACTGAGGATATACATGACATAGTATGAATTTATCTTATCTGTAGGGGAATAACATGAGTCATGGAAAATGAATATACTATAAGGGGTGGCATGTGTACATGAGTCATAAGCTGCATGACCGGATATTCAATACTAGTAGACTCAGAGATCACTCATTATATAGGCTTGATCTCAGATTCAGAAAATCATATTAATTATCAGTAGACTCAAAGATCACCCGTTATATAGGCTTGATCTCAAATTCAGTTTATTAAGTATCAGGCATCATTATCAGTAAACTCAGAGGTCACCCATTATATAGGCTTGATCTCAGATATAATAAATCAGTATCAGTATCAGCAAGATTAGACATCAATCTCAATAGACTCAGTTATTCAGTATCTTAGTATTAGTAGTGAGTTCAGATGTCAGTAAAGTAGCATCCAAGTATCAGTATTTAGATTCACGATGATTTTAGTTATGGTTTGTGCATTCATGCATAAGTCCTTATTCAGTACTCTCATGATTATTCAGTTAAGTTATGGCCATGCATAAGCCCTTGCATTTAGCCTTACCTCGTCTAGCATACCAGTACATTTAAAGTAATGACGCATACTTTTCTCTTGTACTATGGTGTCTTATACCATAGGTTCCAAAGTACGAGATCCAGAGAACCCTTAGCAGTCCAGACTCAGTCAGCAGCAGTAGACGTAGCAGTGAGTCCACTTCATTCGAGGATGATACTTATTTTTATTATTGCATTATATTCAGTTTATTTTTAGTAGTCGGAGTTAGTTGAGACATGTCCCATCAACTTTTTTTTTAGACAAGTTTAGAGGCTTTTCGGACAGATGTATTAGTATTCAGTTTTCAGTATTGATTATTTTAGATGTTTTGAACCTTATGGCAAGTTTTCGCTAGTTTTCTACATTTATTTTTGTATATTATATAATGCTCAGTTACAGATATCAGAAAGGGTTAGCTTGTGATCCCTCGGGATCATGAGCACCGTGGTGCAACTAGGGGATAGTCTCAGGTCGTTACAAACTCCAAACGCACACTTGGCTGGATTGAGCTTGAGATTATACTGTTGTAACCTTTCAAAGAATTTTCTTAAGTCACATACATGATCGAATAGTGTTTTGGACTTAATAATGACATCATCAACATATATTTCTACTTCTTTATGCATATGTCATGAAAAATAGTAGTCATAGCTCTCATGTATG
>NC_061114.1:191755094-191803383 GCF_002878395.1 Capsicum annuum
CTTTATGCATATGTCATGAAAAATAGTAGTCATAGCTCTCATGTATGTAGCTCCTACATTCTTTAAACCAAATGGCATGACCCTATAGCAACAAGTAACCCATGGGGTGGTGAAAGCAGTTTTTTCTGCATCTGTTACGTCCATCAAGATCTGGTGATATTTGGCATAGCAATCCATAAAATATTGAATCTCATGTTTAGCACAATTATCAATAAGGATATGAATATTTAGTAGTGGAAAGTTATTGTAATGCCCCAAAATCTGATCTCGAGATGTCACACGGTGCTCAAGACTATGAGTAGCCTTAAGCTAACCCTGTTTGCCTGCTAATGAGCCTAAATATCATAATAAAGGAAATATAGACATAAAAGTCATACTGAATATGGAAATTTTCTATAATATCTGAGAATAATCTGAGCATAATATCTGAAACATCAAAACTGAATAATCTTTATCAAAAATAGTAGTCTGACAGGCCTTTACTACTAATACTAGAGATTCACTAGGACAAACCCCTAGCTTACTCGAAATGTTGGAAAGGAAATGCTAAATCTCATAAACTGATAAACTCCAAAATCTGAATGAATAAGTCCCCAAACTATGAGGACTCACCAACTATCGGATGTAGATGGAGATGCTCAAACTACTCACGCTGCTGACACTAAGCACCTGAACCTACATTATGAGATAATATAGCACATAAACGTATATGTTGATTAGTACTTTGAGGATGTAATGAGTATATGGGTGTGATATGCATAAGTAAAACATCATCTCATAATTATCATTTATTAAACAATGCATACGAAATGTAAATGACTCATATAAGCTGGAATGTCTCAAATACTGAAATATATAGCAATAAGAAGCAAATCATACTTCATAAATCTTGTGAGCCATAACATTTAGTTCTAAAAGTTATACTTATTTTCTCCCTTTAAATCATTCTATCTAAGTGTAGGACTCACTACTGAATTTAAAATCTGAAATCTGAAAGCTAAAATCTGTAGCTATTATCTTTTCTGTAAGGTATAATTTGAGTAAAACTTGTGAGCCTTTACACTTAGTTTTCGAAAATCTTTTCTGCTCTTCTTTTACTATTACGGAGAATACTTTATCTTAAAATCATTGTTGTTAGGCTTTTTAAAATTTAGGAAAAACTATTCTACAAGAGAGGTTCTCTTAACCGACATAAACCATGCGAGCTACATAGAGTCCAACATCTTACCCATGTTGGGGAGAGTCCAACATCTTGTCCTCCTAAGGAAGAAACCTCACGTTACGAAGAGGTGTCATACTCTTGTCAGCGAGTATAACCTCAGCTTAAGTGATCACAACTATGCCCACTATGGGTACTTCATCTCAATCCTACAGTGACATGTAGTTCTGTGGCATAAGACCTTGGAATCATACCCTACTCAGTGCTAAATACTACTCTCTTTAATTTGCTATGCTCATCTCATATAAATCCATTTTAAAATTCGCATAAGGGTTTATTATAAAACTAGTTATGCATTTATTTGATTAAATCTGTAAATGAAGATATTTTGCGTTCTGTAATTTGTAATAAATCTGTAAAGTGGATTCCAAAACTCATCTGAGGATCAAAAGATTAAAACTTTATTGTAAATCTGATATAATCAACTCATAAGATGCTTAAAACATCATCTTTCTCAAAATAACAATATTCAATCTTAGGGTAATAACCTATGTATCAAACTCATGTCAAAACATCATAATAATCATGCTTAATAATGAAAACAATGATAATTCATCTTAAAATATATAATTTACTGTAATAGGCATGAAAGCATAAAAATAGACATGCAATTCTTCTTCAAAATATCTCAAAATCTCAAAACTTTGCAAATAGCAATAATATGTATGAACCCTAATTCAAATCTCATTCAAACTCATGTAAATTCGTGATTGAAAACTAATTGTGGGCACAAGGATGAAAGGAGATCCTTGTTGAGAAACCCTACATACCATGTTGGATGATTAGACGAAGGAACCTTGAATGTTGGATTCCTATTGGGTTCTTGATGATGGGTTCTTTATTTTCTTGCCCTGGAAATCCTCAATTTTAAGCTTTCTTGGAGAATCAATGGGGGATTTTGATTTCTTGGAGAAGAAGGTTTGGAGCTTTAGGGTTTTTCTTTTGAAGAGAATGATGAATAATAGGCACCAAGTTCTTTGAGTATGAAAAATCTTGTGTTTTAGATGGATTGGGAGCTTGGAAAAAGTCCAAAATACACTCTTTAAACTCCTAAATGAAGCTGGAAAAACATAACTGGGGTCCCAATTTAATGGGCCACCGAGATGCACCACTATCGCGGTAGCTCACTGGAATTTAATGATTGTAAAATTGAGGGCCTCCGCAATACGAAGCTATTGTGTTGTCCTACTAGATTTTGAAAATTGGGACCTGGAACTTCAACGCGACGCGCCACCATCGCGGTGCCCTATAGGAATGCCATTTTGGCCTTCGGCGCGATGCACCACTATAGCGTTGGACTACTGGAAATTGACAAATGGGAAAATGGACCTCTCTGTGATACGCCAATATCACGGAGGTCCACTAGAAAATGACAATTGTGGATTTAACCATCCCCGCGACACGGTGACTGCCTAGGTAGCACATTATCAACTTAAAAACGTCTTAACTTCTTTACCGAGTGTCGAAATTGGGTGAATTTGGTATCTATGGAAAACTTATTAAATTTCCCACACCATAGAAAGTCTAATCTGAAGAACTAAACATGAAATAAATGCTATTCAGTTTGGAAGCTATCCCTTAATAATCTAAGGACGAATTTAAGCTATGAAAAGTAGGGGGTATTACAATATCTCCCACTTGGGAACATTCATCCTAAAATATGGCCAATTAAGCTGAAAATACTGAGGAATCTGAAGATATAAGCTATCATGCACAACTGAAATAAACTGAATGTTTCAATCTCAAATATAATGAGCTACTAAACTGATCTGTAAGTGCATGAATTCTCATGAAAATAACTATATAGCTGAATCTGAGAATGGAAAAAGACTGAATGAAGAAAAACTGTTACCTTCAACTGAATCTAAGTTTGTGGAGAAGAGATGAGGATACTTGGTACACATGTCTGCTTCTGTTTCCCAAGTAACGCCCTCAACGAACTGATTTCACCACAGAACTTTGACCAAGGAAACTTCTTTTTTCCATAGTCTACAGATCTGATGATTAAGAATCTCTACTGGGAATACTTCATATGAAAGGTTATTCTATATATCTGTATTTTCTAGAGGAACTACAATAGTTGAATCGTTCATACACTTCTTCAACAAGGACACATAGAATACTGGATGAACTGAGGATAAATGTATGGGTAGCTCAAGCTTGTACGCCACCTTCCCAACACGACTCAAAATATGGAAGGGACCTATATAATGAGGACTAAGCTTCCCCTTCTTGCCAAATCTCTTCACCCCTTTTTATGGGTGAAACTTTCAAATACATAAGATCATCAACCTCAAACTCAAGATCTCTTCTCCTTACGTCTGCATAGGATTTATGATGACTCTAGACTTCTTTCAATCTATCTCAAATAAACTAAACTTTCTCCATGGCTTAAAATACCATGTATGGCCCAATCAAAATGGTCTCACCCACTTTGAACCAACCAACCGACGATCTAAATCTCTGCCCATAGAGAGCCTTAAACAGAGCCATCTGAATACTAGCATGATAACTGTTATTATAGGCGAACTCAACGCGATGTGCCACCATCACGGTGCCCTATAGGAATGCCATTTTAGCTTTTGACATGACGTGCCACTATACCGTTGGACTACTAGAAATTGACAAATGGGAAAATGAATCTCTCCATGATGCGCCAATATTATGGATGTCCACTAGAAAATGACAATTATGAATTTAACCATCTCCACGATGCGGTGACTGCCCAGGTGGCACACTGTCAACTTAAAAATGTCTTATCTCCTTCACTGAGTGATGGAATTAGGCGAATTTGGTATTGATGGAAATATTATTCAATTTTCCACATCATGGAAAGTCTAAATATGAATAATTCCACACGAAATAAATGTTATTCAGTTTGGAAGCTATCCTTTATCATTCTAAGAACGAATTTAAGCTAAGAAGAGTATAGGGTATTACAGTTATATTTGAGGCTTCATTTGTTCAAGTCCCTATAATCAACAAAAACTCTGATGTTACCTTATTTCTTTGGTATAGGCACAACATTGGCCAACTATGTGGTGTACTAAGCAACCCTTATCACGTTTGCACTCAATTGCTTCATGATTTTCTCCTTGATTTTATCACTCACGTCAGTTTTAAAATTTCTTTGCTTTTGCTGGATCGATAAGAAATCAGGGTATGTGGGGAGTTTATGGACTACTAAATCAGTTCTTAGACTCGGCATATCATCATAAGACCAAGCAAAAACATCTTTATACTCAAGCAAAATCTGAATGATGGCATTCCTAATATTTTGATCCGTATAAATACTTATCTTTATTTCTCTAATTTCCTTATCAGTTCTCAAATTTATTGTCTCAGTGTCATTTAAATTAGGTCTGGGCTTATCCTCAAATTGATCCAATCCCTTTTTCATCTCCTTATCAGCCTCATCGTCATCGTATTCATTTACTGCTTGATTTGTTGATTTGAGATTAGACAATTTTTTAGGATCTATATGTGAACTCCGCATGCATGCCATGTTATTAAATATAGTATTAACATAACTGAAACAAAATAAAAAAATGAAAATTAAAAGGGGAAAGAAAAGATAAATTTTTCTAGGAAAGTAGGATTTCATTTCATTAAATTGAAAAGGATAAGAGAGTTAAAATCAAAGAAGAGCAACTAAAATAAGTGGATTACAACTCTGAGAATAATTGAAAATACAAACGAAAGAAAAATGAAACAACAAAATAAACTACCAAGACTCCTTCCTTGTGAGGAGAGGAGTTGCTTCCTGGTTGGTGAGCTTGACATTTAGTCTGATGAACTGCACATCTGCATGGCTAGAGCCTTCACCCATCTAAACCATGTTTAATTCATAGAACATTTCCTTCAGACCTTGACATATTTCATCCACATCCTTATTAGCATTTTGGTATTGATTCTCTTCTCTTTGAGCTTTCGTAAAAGATTGACAAATGTGTGGAACCGGATCTGGAAATTTCCAAACCTTCTTCTTCTTCTCTTTTGACCATTTTGTATCTACTACAGTCAGTTTAAAGCCTAATCTGAAGGTGTTTTGTCTACCACATGGATATAGAGGGTTTATAATTCCTTACAACGACACCCCTAATCTTTTTCCAGGTTCATAACCATTTTGTTAGCCACCATGATTGAAGTAGAAAAGAGATGAGGCCTCGAAATTGGAATGCCTTCCACAAATTGATTAGCTATCACAATTTCAAAGGCCTAATAAATGAAAGATTCACAACTCCCTTTTGCTTCGATACAAGGTACTGAAGGATCTCGATGTATGGAAAGGTCATCCTCTCCATGAAAAATGATTTATTGATTGCCGTGTTCAAACTTAACCATTTGGTGCAAAGTAGAAGGTATGGATCTGTCCATATGGATCCATGGTCTTCCTAAAAGTAGGTTGTAGGAAGTATCCATATCTTTTACCCGAAAGGTTATCACAAACTCAACTGGTCCAATAACCAAAGCAAGATCAGTCTCACCAATTGTGTCTCATTTTTCACCATCAAAAGTCCGAACACACATATTATTAGATCGGACCCTATATGTGTTGATTTTCAATCATTGTAAAGTAGAGAGGGGGCGGATATCTACTCCTAAACCTCCATCGATCATTACCCCTTTTATGTAATGTCTTTCATATTTGATAGTTAGATGCAAATCCTTGTTAAAACCAAACTCTTTTGTAGGTAACTCAGCATCAGTGAAAGTGATTCTGTTTGCTTTAAATATTTTTTGAACCATCCTTTCTAATTTATAGACCGTAGTTTACTTCGGGACGTATGCTTCCTTAAAAATCCTAATCAATGCTTGATAATGTTCTTTAGAATGTGTCAGTAAGGATAACAATGAGATTTGGGCTGGTGTTTTCCTCAATTGGTCAACAATGGAATAGTCTTGAACTTTCATCTTCTTGAGGAATTCCTCAGCCTCTTCTTCTGTGACAGGTTTTTTTACCGGCCCTTGATTATCTTTATACTGTTTGGGTCTCTTTAATTCTTATAGAGCATAACATCTTCCTGATCAAATCAAACCCCCTATTTCATTTGTCTCCTCAATGACCTATTTTCCTTTGTAAGTTATAGTGGTTTTGTTGTAGTTCCATGGGATGATTTTCAAGTTTCTCACTAGGAGATGCACTATGGGTCTTATGACAACTGGCTCTGTTAACTTTCTCACACTGATTCGCTGTTGATCAAACCATGTAGGACCGCTCAGAACATATAATTATCTTATCTACCAATATTTTCTTCAGCTTTACAGGAACATACAGCACCAACTTTTCAGAACCTTGAGGTTTTGTAATAGAACTTGCACCTTTCACAATCAGCAAGTCTCTTTGCATGAAATTTTTTGTTTCACTTGAATTTTTCTTTAGGGTGCTTATTTTCATCACTGCTTGGCTTGTTGGTATGTGAACTCTATCATCACAAATCATCCCTCTGACATGTGTGTTATTGTGATTAGGAAGTGGATTGTCAGTATAAGGTGCTTCCTCTTTTTGTATCACAATTGCTTTACTTTTGATCAACTTCTCAATATCCCTCTGTAGAGTCCAACAATTTTTGGTATTGTTACCTTGAGTGTTTGAATGATATTCAAACTTACATTTGGATCGAACCCTCTTGTATTTAGATTCACATTAAATGGCATAATAGGTTTGATCAGCCCTGATTTTATCAATCCTCGCGACAAGCTTGAGTATGATTCGCCAATTGGGGTGAAGTTATCCCTTTGACCCTGATCTCTCGTATAATTTTCCCTAACATGTGGATTATGTAGGACTTGAAAATTTTATTGTTGTGGATGAAAACCTTGTGGAGAAGGCGTCGGCCACTGTGGGTGCTGAGGAGGTCGAGCATATGCTTGGGTATTAAGGATAGCAAATTGAGGTGGATAATAATGTTGAAGAGGGCCAGGTTGCCCCGGTTGGACCTAAACATAAGGGTAGTTCCGTTCTCTTTAGGCATTCACCGATCCTGATGCAATCATAGATCCTTCTTCCATCATTTTTTAATTTCCAAAACCACCTGACCCACTCTGAATTGCTTATGTAGTGGTCTTGAAGGGTGCTTGACTCACGATTTTTACTAACTTTATGCTATTCTCCACCATTTCTCTAATTTTTATTGCTTCAGCAAAAGGATTACCCACAGCGGTAAGTAAATGATGTAAGTAATTAGACTCTTGATCTTGGATAAAAACATCAATCAATTCATGGTCTTTCATTGGCGGTTTAACTCTAGTTGCCTGCTATTTCCATTTTATAGCATATTCTCTTAAACTTTCCATTGATTTCCTCTTCATATTAGCGAGAGATGTACAGTCAGGGACAATGTCAAGATTTTATTGAAATTGTTGGACCAAGTCTTGAGTCATATCATCCCAAACATGCCAATAGGAGATGTCTTGGTTTATAAACCAATCTGAGGTTATTCCTGTCAAACTTTCTCCGAAATAAGCCATAAACAGTTCCTTTTTCCCTCCTGCTCCACTAAATTGATTGCAATACTTTTTAAGTGGGACACCGGGTCACTATGACCACTATATTTGTCGAATTTTTGGGTCTTGAACCCTATTGGCAAATGAACATTAGGGAACATGCACAAATCCATAAAAGAGAAACTTTTGTGTCCTCCTAATCCTTGTATGTTTCTCATACTCTACTCTAAACTCCAAACTTTTTTGGCTATCTCTTCTTGTTCTTCATTCTTAATAGCCTTCTTAATCATGATATGAGACCCGAGCTGATGAGTGGACTGATATAAATTTACGAGTTTGAACATCAATTTAGGAGGATGGAATGATCATGATTGGGCTTGCCGGCAGGCTTTTGAATTGTTGATGGAGGATCTATATTAGTTGGCATGGCCGGAATTAAAAGTGGGTTGTTTGTGAGATTTGGATTTGGAGGGCGTACGGTACAGGTACTAGTAGTGCTCGACACATTAGTATAAGGACCAAACCCTGGTGGATAAAGTGGATCACCAGATTAGGATTAAGTAGAACTGGGATAATTTGCATCCAAAAGTCTAGGAATAGAGGAGGGTGGGGCTTAACCATTTATCCAGGCTTGATACATTTCCGCTATCTGTTGCTGCAATAACCTATTCTCCTTCAAAGAGGTGAATCCTTGTAGAATCAACTGATCTTGGTTTTCTTCGTTATCAGACTCCGTACCATCTTTTTGAATCATCTTTCTTTTGTCTTTGTACCTTGTGTTGTACGGATGAGATGCCAGCATAACCACAAACCAACCACATTACTGCTTATTTATGAAACAAAAACAAACATAGGATTTAAGGTCTAATAGACATTGATATATTGATAACAGCTTACATGACATGCACCTAAGTAATTTTCATTTCTAAAATGAACTTAGGAAAGCACTCTTGTTTCATTCTAGCTTTTGGTGAATTAATTTTAACTCTCATTATTTAATATCAGCATTTTTAATTATTACTTTAATATTTGAAAGAATTTGATCAAACTCGTCAAGGGTTGCCTACATATCATGGTTAACGTTAATCAGATCATTACGTAGTTCATGGATGCAGCAAACTTTCTTTTTTAGAAATAAAAAGAACAAAAACTTCAAACAAATTCAAATATTTTTTCATACATTTTCAAATGTTCTTAAAAGAAAGATTTAAATGAAAGGAAACTAGAATTATCTAAAACTACAACAGACTCGAAATACTAACGAAATACCAAGAAACAAATACCTATAAAGAAATAAACTCTAAAGGAATTAACAAACTATCATCAAGATACCTTCCAAAGATGTCTTGAAATTCAGTCCTCTCTCAATCTTGAGTAGATTCTAGACAATGCTTTTGGAAAATATGGAAAGAGAGCACGTGCCTGACGACCCAAATTTTTGTCATCTCGGTGAATATACTTAGCATAAACATCACCCAGGGTTTCACTGAGCTGAAGTACTTCTACCCTAGCTGCATTCATACTCTCATGGAAATTCCACACCCAATGTTTAGTAGAAGGATTGTATGTTTTTGGTCTCCTTCTTGTTCATGAAGGTTATCGAACTGATAGTAAAACACTTGTCGTTCAGTCATCCACTGATTTCTCTCAACTTTAATTTCATTCTAAAATGTTGTGAAGCGCTTTTCTATTTCTCTTTCTCGTTCCATAGAGGCCTTTAGCTAAGCCTGAAATTTTTACTATATGCTTGTCAGTAAAGCCTTCTCTTTCTCAAAATCACTCGACTGCTGCTCTATAGCACCTGTGGCAATGTCCAGGTCTTCTTATAGGTCCTTCATGGAAACACGGTGCTCTTTCTCAATCTCCTTAAGAACAAACTTATCCCTATCCTTAAGTATTGCCTTATGATGGATCAATTCTTATCTAGCCCTTTCTAGGTTTGTATTTAAGACATACAGAGTAGATTGATAGTTCTCTTCCACCTCGCATTGATCCTACTTAATCCTGACTTCAATCTCTGCTTCTCGGTCCACTAACCCTCTTCCTAACCTTTCTAGCATGGCCTTAGGAGGAGGCTGGTCACGAAACCATGACAAATACCAACAGACTACCTCATCCTTGTCACTATCTTCCACCATGTGTTCGAAACCTGAGAGTATGCATCCTTCACAAATCTTAAGTATTTTAGACTTCCTTAGAGGGGTGTTAGGGAGGAATTCATACATAAACTCTTGCATATCTTCAACTAGCGGTAGGTACTGACGTCAATCGAGTTGTCGCATCACTCTAAGTGGTACATAAGGTTGAACACCTCGAAGACCCATTAGGAAAATGAATGGTCTAAAGGTATACATGTATATAACCTCTTTTGAATGAAACCAATGATAATTCCATACGATCTTATCAGCAGTTAATCTCTTTAAGTACTCTCTTCAAGCTTCAATTCCTTCTGGAAAGTGCTGATCTTTAATCCTCTCCTTATGACCATTGATATAATCTTTCCATTTGACTTGAAAATCTATAATAAATGGGTGATAACGAATATTCTCGAGCATCCATAACTGCAATAGAATGTTATATCCTTTAAAATAATCCACCCTATTTTTGCACTTCTTCAGGGCCCGATAAATGTCTGCCAGAACTATAGGCATGAAGGTGACCTTAAGATTCTTCTCAAAAACAGTAATGAATGCAGCCAGACTTGTGCTGATTTTTCCTTCTCTCTTTGGAAATAACATGATTCCTAAAAAAGCCACCATGAATATGTCGTAACTGTGTTTTTCCCAAGTCTGGCTGCACCCTCCGTTGTTAAGTTTCAACCCAAACAACTCAAATCCATTTTTCTGGCCGTATCTTTTGTACAATAACTCTACATGAACCCATCCATTATCTAGGTAGCCACCTATGTTATTCTCCTTTATGTGTAACCACTCTAAAACCCTTTCACCAGTGACATACTTCGGTATCATAGGCTCCCCTCGATGAAGATTCTTTCCCTTTCCTATAAATGCTCCCATTTCCTCCAGTGTGAGAGTGAGTTCAAAGTCAGAGAATCAAAATACATTGTTCAATGGATCCCAAAAATGTACCAAAGCTTCTATCACATTTCTCCATGGTTCAATATTCAAAAGACTCCTTAAAAATCTCAAGTGTTTAAACACTTCTCCCTTTCCATAGTCGGTCATATTTTCATACCAAGTCCGCAACAGTGTCGGAGCATTATCTAACACCATGAATCGAGTTACTTCATCATCCCTCGGCCTCTTGTCACTCCTTTCAAATGAGTTCATACTGTCCTATAGGATAATGATGTATCGTAAATAAAAATTCTATTTTAAACATCCCAAACGAAGACATAAATAATTTTCAAAAGAACTTAACAAAATGAAGCAAAACTAGATTTCAAAATGAGCATGGAAAATAGTAACTGACAAGACAGGAAGTATCAAAGTCTTCTAAAACATCCTAGAGTGGGACAATATTTTGATGATGTTTAGACCAAACACATCATAAATGATCAAATTATTGAAATAAAATAAAGGACTGAATTACTTGATAAAATTTTAACTGCGTTAAATAAAGACTCTATGGCATTCATAAAAGAGATTTTGAAATAAAAGAAATGGACATAAAGACACAACGACATCAAAATGACCCTTCCTTGATAGAAGAGTTCTATGTAAAAACACTATATATTTTCTGAAATAAGCCATTAAATTTTTTGATGTAACCTTTTTTTTTTTAATTTTTTGAAGATCAATTAATTCATTTAAAATTCGGTCAATATTCGATATGTCATTTCCTATAATGCAACAAGTAGTACATAAAATATACATGATGTTCTCGAAAGATGGCACCTGTCTTAGACGAACTCGACCCCTACGTCGAGCCCCATTAAGTCAAAAATGTACATGATGCAAATAAGGAGAAGCCTAATAGGGATAACCATGTCTATGTTTCAGTTATGTTAGTTTAACCTGATGGAGTTATATATATAGACTGGCTGTAAAACCAGCGGACAACTCGAGTTAGGCAGGTCAGGTTTACCGATAATAGGACTTTTCGATCACACTGTTGGTCCTTCCTGTCCTAAACATGTATGACTACAAATTCGGGAGCATTGCCGCATCTTTGGTATCTCAAGGCTCGGGAGTGCATGCCGCATCTCAGAATATAAAGTATCTCAAAAGACTCAGATGGGTGCGGAGAGAAGACAGTTTATATTGCAATTCAAATAATATCAAAGAGGTAAACAGTTAGAGAAATAACACATTTAGGCCAACAATATACAATATCAAAATTAAATACAGCCAAACAAGTCAATTTAAAAGCTCGAATTCTTGTTATATCCCCAGCAGAGTCGTAATCTGTCACACCCCTATTTTTACCAACCCAACCCCACTAGGGAGTTTGTTTTAGAGAAAAGGGGTTTTTCTAATTAGAGTGACATTTTGAAAAGAGATTATTTATTTTACAAAATCACCACTTGGAATTGAGTTTGGGTATCCCAACTCACCTTACTGAATCCCCAATAAAAAAAATGACTTTCTTTTTGGTCTGCGAATTAGAAATTCAGATAAGAAATTCTATTGACCGAGGGGAAGGTATGAGGCATCCCTCGAGTCATGTGGTTCTAGTACGATCGCTTTAATGACTTATGTCTGACTGAGATTAATCTTTTTGATATATGGGATTTGTTAGCCTAAAAGTTACTTATATCCCGCTTATTATTAATTTTAAATTATTTCACTATATTAATTAGTGGCTTGCCAGTAGCAGTACTTTCCGGTCATACCACAAGTTTTTGATATATTTCTTGCGCCTTTGAGGCATTAATGGATCGTTCTCATTTTTTCAATCTAAATAAGCACCTAACATGTTTAGAATCTTCCCAAACCAATTAGACCGGCTTCAAATGGTATGTTGATTTTTATTATAACAAATGATCGGTAGCAGGGCTTTCCAACTTCATCGTTAATTTTTACTTGTATATTAAATTCTTAATTTTCTAAAGATCAAGAACCTAAATCATTCTTTTTTGAGTTCTCTCCCTTACAAATGAGTTTTTCTTCTCTTTTATTATCGATGAATATTTTAAACATGCCTAAAATTTGTCTAACATTAAAGGCGTTGATTTATCTTTCATAAGGCGATCAATTAACTTAATAAATAGTTATTAAACTTTATTAATGACAATAAATAAATATAATAAAAATATATATAACTATTCATATTATACTAATTTTTTATTATGATCTCAAAACTTATTATTTTTAAAGAAAATCAGTTAAGTAAAATCAACCAAAAATTCATTCAAACAATAGAAACAAACAGATACTTAATAAAACAGAAATTCCAAAGCCAATAAACTAGTTAAATCAAAGATTACTCTAATTTCCTTTCATAAACACAGAGAAATCGAATAAAATACTCTATGAATTTCACCAAAAAAGTGATGAATTGAACAGATTTAGAAGAAATAGACAAGATCTAATCCCTAAATAGAAATTCAATTTACAAAGCGACTTGATGTTGGTGAATTTCGATGAAGAATTAGGGATGGGAGCGGCTGGAAGTTCCTGCATCAGCTGGTATTCGCTGGTGATGGGAGCGGCAAAGCGGGAATAAAGGCCGGCGCCGGCAGATTCGGAAGGAGTTTCCTGGCGGGTTTGGTCGAAGATTGGTGGTGCTTTGTTTTTGGGTCAAATTCCATCAAAATCGGGGAAAGATCCGATCGATCTATTCATGATGAACGCTGGATTTGTTATTATTTTGACGGTGGGGTGCCAAAAAAGGGGAAGAAAGAGAGGCGGCAGTGGTGGCTGGTGGAGGCGCGCATGGCGGTTACCGATTCTGGCGGGTAGGGGTAGAGCCGGAGAAAAGAGAGTTTTCCTGCAAGATCTGGCTGAATTTGGATGAATATCTGACGGATCTAGTACTTGGTGGCATTTGGACGCCTGTTAATGATTTTTTTTCGGGCTAAAGAATGTCGTTTCCAGTGAGATTCGCTGGGACAGTGACAAAAATAGTCTGAAAATTTTTTTGGGGTAGATCCGGTGGATCTGGTGATGGAAAAAAAAAATGAGAGAGTTAGATTTGTCGAGTTTTGTTATTCAGTGATGGGGAGTCGCTGATTTCGGTGGGGGATGGCCAGTTTTGGTGAGAAATTTGCCAAAAACTCAAAACCCGTCTAGTTTGGGATCCTCATTCACTGATTCTCTCTCCCTTGTTCTTAATTAATTAATTTTTTTAAGTCCAGTGTATGTGTGAGTAATGATCTATGTATGTTTAGTGGAGTCAAATTTGAGGGGGTTGTGTGTGTTTTGCTGTGTGTTGGTGGTGTGTCTTTTTATCTATATTTTTTTCATACACAGATGAAAGAAACTAGATATTTACTATGTATTAGCAATTTTATTCTTTTCACAATTGACAGTATACATAATATACAGTCAAAGAACAATAAATACTGAATTAAACAATATTTTAAATAAAACAGAACTCTACAGTAACTTCACATACGAAATAATTCATGAAATCAAAGAAAATCACTGTATTATGATTTAATTTGCAGCAACATATATAGAATAAAAACACATAATCGAATAAAACCTGGGATAGAATTAAGATGAGTAATGCAGCAAGCAACCTTCACTAGAAACTTCAAACAAAAACCCGAACTTGATTCTCTTCTTTTATTTTCTCTAAGTTGCTTTTTCTTTTCTAAATGATTCTTCCTCTTTTTTTTTTCGTATTTTCAGTGTCTAATATTTTTCTTTGTGTTCAAATGTACGTTCTTCCCCTTTCTTTTTAATATCTGATAGTATGTATTTTATTGCGGGAGGGGTTGAGGAAGTTATGTTGAAAAAGGGGAGAGGTTGAGAAGTTATGGGATTGTGGGGGCGGTTTTAGGGTAATGGGTAGATTAGATAAGTTTTTCCTTTTTTTTTCTTTTTTTTAAATTAATATTTTAAATAAAATAAAAATGATAAAATCTATTTAGAACTAACAAAATACAAAATAAGTTAAATAGCTAGCCTTAGAAATATGATTAAGAGATATTAATTTCACTGGATTCTTTATTAAAAGTTAAAATAAGAAGACAAATATAATTTAGAAATTTTTTTTCCTATAAATAAATAAACAATAAGATAAAAACTTATTTAAAAAATGTGACTCTATTTTTTATAGTTTTCAAAACTTTTACACAAATTTTGTAAAATAAGATGAAATCAAAATATCTAATTTAGAACTAAAAATAAAATATGTGTATTAAACACTAAAAATGACGTCAAACATTATGTTTGATAAAAAATTAGGTGTTTACAGCGCCTCCAAATTTATTATCATGTCGTTTTTAATGTCTTCTTCAATTCTCTCACCCAATTTAATGATGTCAATAAGCTTTCAATCGTCTATAACCATCATCTTTTTATAATACTGTGGCTCTTGGGCACGAACGAAAAAATCCTTCATTTGATTTTCATCTAATGGAGGGCGCACTTTGAAAGCTTCAGGTATCCATCTCATTTCATATTCTCGAAACAATTCTGTAGGTTTCTTCTTCAACTTCTGAATGTTGAACCAATCAGGCGCATTCTCGACATTAAACCCAAATCTTTCTATAAAATCAAAGGCCATGTCGGTCTATTTTGACCATTTTATTGCATCTTGTGTGACATACAATGACAAAGCATCTCCAGTGAGACTCCTATGAATAACTTCGTAAGAATCTGCTCGTTTTTACCAACTCCTACCAACTTGTCATAGTATAATTTCATATGAACTTTTGGATCTCCAGTCCCATTATACAATTCAAATCTAAGAGGTTTGTACCCCTCTGGTAGTTCAACATCAGGGTATATGCATAAGTCCTCATAACTTAGTGTATTCGACCCCTTACTACATTCAAGTTGTTCTAACCTCTCAACCACATATTGCATAAAGGCGTCTTTTTCTAGAGGTTTGGATTTATATTGGTGGTGGGTGAATGAAGTCGTTTTGACATAACTCGATTATAAAGTATGGCTACTTGAATCATGAAAATGAGGCATATTTATGGTAGACGTTGGCGGCATATTATGGATATATGATGTTGTTTGTGAATTTAGTGGAGCTGGATATCTGTGGTATTGAGATAGACAAGAATGAGGATATGAGTTATGTTTAGGAAATGTGTATATGTGACTTAAATTGTTTACGGTTGTGAAATAGAAAGTGATGGTAAGGAATGACTTGTGAAGGTGGGATGGGATTTAATAGCGGTGTTACTCTTAACTTGTGGTTTGAGAGGAACATTCAAAGAAACGGGTAGATTAGACAAGTTACGGGCTTGTGACAATTCCCCTTGTAGTTGAAGGATTCTTTGTTCCATTTATAAGATCATCTCATTATGCTCATTTCTAGTATCGTTGTTATCACCCATTTCTCTGTCTTGGTGACTAAGCTTTAAGAGATAGAGCTCGAGCCTTTTCAATTAATGTGATGGGCGCGAGAATCCATGAATCAATCCTTGGGTATGGGGGGAAGCATTAAATTAATAAAAAGTAAAATAAAAATGTCAAGTTAGTACGGTGAGGATGACATATAATGAAAGAATAAACATGTTAATTTACAAGAATAAGACGTTCTATAATGTACGGAGCCTTATTAAGTTCGAGGTACGTCTAGAATGACCAATATATGTGACTTATGATATTATAATCTCAATTTGAGGCAATAGAAGTTTGGAATTAGAATGTTTCGACCTCATTTGCTCAATTTTTGGTTTGGATTACTTTATCATGATCACAAAATACATAGCATGAATATTTGTCATTGATAGGGAGTAAGGCGTGAATAAGGAGATACAATCCAAATAGGGCGAGAATAAGATTGATGAAATTTTTTGAATATTGAGCGTATATCTCATATTGCATATTTTCAAACAAGTCGATGTTCAATAAAATAGCAACTTCAACAAAACAGGAGTGAGTATACCCAATAAGAAAGAAGATAGTATGATAATATGAGTTTTTTTGTCAAGGAGGACTTTAGGACAAGCTTCAGAAGTGAATTGATGTCAAAAGATAGAAGATAATTGATAAACAATATCTAGATACTAAGTTCATACTTAAAGCTGATGGGGTGAATAAGTAAATAATAAAAAGATGCACATAGAATGTTTAAAGAAGTTTTGTCTTGAAGAAATAGGAGGATTGAAGATTTGACAAGTTTGAGAAATTTTGAAGAATTAACTCAACTGAGGCATTTAGTTTGAAACATTTGAGAATTTGAAATATTGTGAAAAACTCATTCGAGTAATTCGAAAAAAGGTTCGAATATTCACCCATATAACATTATGAAAAGATAAAAGAAAGGGGGAATAATATTTGAAAGAAAAGCTATTTGAACGATAAAGATTGTTTGACATTTTCAAATGTTAGGATAGTTAGAAAAAGAAAGGAAAAAAAAGGAAGAGGAAGACCGCATCCTTATAAAGGATTGTCTACGTATTTTGTTAGAGCAAGAATCAGGTCAGACGTAGTTTGGAATTTTGAGAGTTATAGAAGTTGAAAGCGGGTGGAGAAGAATTGGAGGATTTTAAATAGGCCTTAAGAGTATATTGTAGTGTCCTAACATGATAAGAACTTTCAGAGTAAAGAGCTCTAAAAAGAGGAACACTAAAAGTAAGGAGTGACCAAGACAAGAACGAAAACAACAAGATAGGTAAAATATCAAAACATACATAGAAATACAACACATAGCAAATAATGTGAGTCCTTATGGAGTCGCGAACCCCTTTGGACTTTGAATGAGACTAACATTCAACGCATCAAGGGTGCCAAGGATCCTAAGTTTAATGGGATGCATATTTCATAGTAAAAAAATATGTAGCCAATACCTAAAGGACAAGAGTGGGTTTATGATAGGGTTCCCTAAAAAGGAAAGGTTGAGAGTGAAAAAGATTATGACTATCAATGTACCACTGATCGACCAATCCATAAGGCATTTTCCGAAGGGTGTTTTAGGAAAGAACGTTCATCCAACCACGCAATCGTTCATAAAAAGAAAAATAAAAGAGGTTCCAAGTGGAGGAAGGTATGAGCGGAATGTCAATTATATAAAGCAGTAACACATAGCACATAATAGCATGCTTAATAATATAAAAATAAATTAAACATCAAGACACATAGCAAACAGAAGGAAGAAAGAGAAATGAGAGAATCATGGAGAACACATACAAAGGGAAAAGGAAGAAGGATAAGCATGCAAAAAATAAATCATGGTCAAAATAGACAATAAAAGGGGAAGGAGAAGGCCTAACATGTGGAAAAATAAATCAAGATGTCAAAACAAACAATAATCATGAAAAATCACAATCAAAATAACATTCCAACAAATAATAGAATCCCACATAAAACACAAACTCGTAATGGTTAGAACCTTAATATCCCCAGCAAAGTCGTCATTCTGTCGCGATCCATTTTTCTCGTGAAAAATGAGATTCAACATAACCACTATTTTTGGAATTGTTTGAAGGAAATGTGAAGAGTCACCACCTAACGTACTAAGGTGTGTTAGGACACCGGTCAAGGCTAACTATGAACCTATATTCTTATTTTATTTTAGTTCACCAGAAATTTGGATAAGGGTTCAAATTACCTCAAAAGGAAGGTGTTAGGCACCTTTCAAGGTCCACAAAGGTGGTTTTCGGCCGAATTTGTACTTTACATGGGGATTCTACGTGATAAAACAAAGGTCACTGATTTATTATTAACTTAAATATTGACTAAGTGATGAATAAACAAACACATGTAACTTAATTAGTTTAACTATCAATTATCTAAGTGATGAAATCAATCAATCATAGAAATAAGACAAGCGAGAAGAGAGAAGCGACATAATTTATAATAAAAGGGACTGGTTATATAGTAAATTAGTTACCCCAAATAAATAAGTATTTAAAGTAAATAAAAAAATTTGAAAATTCAAACGAAAGAGAGTTTTGGTTTCATTCGTATCAAAACCCCAACTTGTTATCCATTATCCTACCCACTAGCCGGATTCTTAAACAAGTAACAATGTCAAACGTCGTGTAATATCTTTGTATATCATTACTTCTGAATGACTACCCGCCCCGCCCCATCTAGGCTAGTTGTTAACCTAAAAGCATTCTAGAAAGAATAAAACTAACGCCTCTAGAATTCCTATCATCACACTTATTGTCTAAGAGGCATTAGACCTGGCTAATTTGGATTTGTGGTCTAGACAAATAAAGCTATATTTCCTAGAGTGACCCAAAGCACGTAAACACATTGGACAGCAAGTAGCACATAATAATCTCAAAGATGTCTCTTGATTAATTAAGAGTTGGTTAATATGATTAGCATGCAAGACAAATAACTATTTATTTTTGTTTAGTTAACCCTATAGACATGGTATCTAGATGGAACAGTTGTTTATATAATGAAAGATAATTGTTGTTCATGTCAAAATAGTGTCATAGATTTGTTAAAATAAAAGTATGTCAAAGATAAATATGTCTTAAGAGTGATATCCATTAATATACAAAAACATGTTATAAATTAGTGAAACGTTGAAAGTTAATGCTAATATGCTGAAAAATCAATTAACATGCTGAAAATTGTTTTTAAGTGTTAAAGAGTGAATTAATACGCCAAAGTGAAAAAAAATGCTGAAATTTATTATTATTGTAATTTAATGCTGAAAAATAATCTTTCGTGTTGCTGAAATTGTTAAAACAAAGTTGAAAATGATGTTTAATTGTTAAAAATAAGCAAAAAAAAATATTTAATCGCTGAAAATTGCTAAAAATATGCAGGAATATAAATACAAGTGTTGGAGATTACTTTTTTTTAAAAAAAAAAGTTATTATCAAGCTTGATTGTAATACGTCGGAATGTTAATTAGACTACTAAAGCAAGTTATGTTTGCCTCGTTACTCATAGAGCACATAAATCCCGCCCCCAAGCAGTCCCTTATAATTTCATTAGGGTCATAGAGTTTATACAATAATTATTAAAAATAAATGAATTAAAAAGATGAGTTAAGTAGGACAGTCCCTAAACAAATCCCTTGGCAACTCTTCAAGTTTCCAAAATTATTTTCTTTCTCATCCAAGAAGCTAGACATAAGACAAAGACCAAAAGCAACTCCAAAAATACAACACAAAACTTTGGTAGCCCATAATCAACCCTTGGCGATGTCGAGATCCTAAGGATATCAAGGATCCCAGGTAGGCTCACGCTAAAGGGGTTATGAGATGCCCAAAGATTATTTCGTATTCACATATAATAACACTACAACAATGGGAAAACTCTCACTTACGAATGAGGAAGAAAACATATCACGTAAATAAAAGAAAATACTCATATGAACACAATAAGTCATTGAGATGCATAAAATGAATAGAGAGCTTCTGACATCAAGCATTTTAAGTAATCAAAAAACACACTCACATAGAATGCTATAAAAGAAACTAATACATGGCTAGAGAAAACCAATCGGTTACAGCACAATGACAAAAAAATGGAACTTTCCAAAGAAGACAATAATATGTAACAAGCAAGAACCAACAGTCTCTCAAAGCTGAAGCAAGTAAAACTTAGCACTTTGTGTAGGAGAGTGTAGAAGTCAATGAAGATTTTTCGTATAGAGAGTAGGAGTGGATGATAAGAGATGTCTTCTAATTGAAAGAGGGGTTGTTCATATAGGTTGAAGATTGTAAAGCCTTTTCAAAATTAACAGTGAAAGAATAATTAAAAAGAATCAGTCAAACAAAAATTTCCTTAGTCAATTATGAAAAAATCAATCAGAAAAAGGAAAGGAATATATGTGACCCCATAGTCAACGATATTTTCATAATTTATTCATATCACTAAAAAATAATTTGCTCAATCAAATATTTCAAATTTACCATAAATAAACATAAAAATCTGTCCACATTTAAATAGGTAGAAAAATCAGCGAAGACACAAGCATTTATCCATAAATAAGACTAACAAATTGCCATATAATTATAAGTAACTATTATCACCAAAGATTAATAAATCCACTAGCCCAAATTCACAAAATCAAGAAACTTATCAGACAACTAGTCCGAATATTATTATCAGAATTAATAAGGAAACTCACCAAAAATTTTACAAGAATCAGACAATCAGTCCAAATTATACCAAAACGGTTCAAACGCATCCGCACAAATCAAGCAAAAAGTCAGAATCATTCCAAATAGCTCAAATATATGCAGGACACTTACACGATTAGAGTTCAAGAGGATAAAGGACTAGTAAATCAAAATTTCCAAAATCCTTGATTTGAGGCAGATCATAGTTGAAAGTAAAAAATTATGGTTTAACAGTCTATGAAAATTAGGGTTTTTAACATGTGTTGATCAAATAATGCAAATAAACACACAATTTAAAAGAATTAAATCAAAATTAAAATCAATTATCACTAATTCCAACTTCGATAATCTATCAAAGAAAAGAATGAAAAAGAAGATGAGAACATTAAGATGATAACTTAAACGCGAAAATAAACCCGAGATGAATTCCATAAATCCATCGTGTATCGAAAATTTTTGAGGATATTTGCTCAGAAATAGCAATGGCAGTTGGCATCGGCTGTTGTGGTGATTATTTCACCGGCGACAGTGTTGGGATGCACAGAGAGATAGCGACGGCAGTTGTATGTGATAGAGAGGGGCCCGATATCTAATTCTCTGGTGGTAAAGCTGGTGGCCACGGGTTTGACTGGTTTGGTGAAGTCACCACAGTGCTGGCATCTTTGTCGATTGTTGCTGACATTGGTTATTGCAGTTTCTTTGGGCGAAGGTGGTTGTAACGCCCCAAATCTGGTACCCAAAATGCTACACAATGCTCATGACCCCGAAGAACCACAATCTAACCCATGACAGATATCTGTACCTGAACATTGCATAATATATTGTATAAATACAAAAATAAAGGTTGAACGATCATAAGGTTCAAAACTGATAAAACATAACAACTGAGAGTACGGTATATCGATACCAAAACAACACCGAAGTAAATTGTCTGAACATACTATAGTTTGAAAAGCCTCTAAATCTGAACTTTCTGAATAAGGATTTGATGGGACATGTCTCTAACTAACTCTAACTACTGAAATAAACTAACTACTGAAAGAATGACCTAATTAATTAATAACATCTTCGAATGATGAGGACTCACTGCTAAATTTGGCTGCTGGAATTTGGAATGCTACTGATGCTCTAAAGCTCGTGCTTCTAAACCTATGGTATAAAATAAAACACCATAGCACAAATACGTCAGTACGATTGAATGTACTGGTATGCATGTGAGGTAGGCTGAATGCAAATGGTTAAAATACATTAAAAATGCTAACTGACTATATAACATGAACGTGAGAACACATGCATGAATAAGTAACTATAACTGAATTCATGTTGATACTGACTACTGAGTCTGAATGTTGATAACATGAGTTACTGGTAACTGATATAACTTATACTAAGCGACTGTATCTAACAGTCTAAGTTCTAATAGAACTAGCTGAGTTTTGTACTGAGCTGAGCGACTGTATCTGACAGTCCTCTATTACTGAGATTGAGACTGAAATTGTAACTGTGGGAAGTAGTCATCTAAATAGCATGCCCAAATAAAGCAATATAATTGAGTTGGGGTCCAATCTGTAACCCCAATTGGAAGGGTGTCAATACCACACCACTGGTAAGGACAAGTTATAAGTGGCCCTCATCTGGCATGTACTCTAATGAGAATAGTGGGATCCTCAATTGAAAGGTTAAGCCACCTCATCAACCCTCAAATGAAAGGTTTGATATCTCAACCTACGTTGGCTACGTAGTTCTGGAATGCAGGGATTGCTTCGAAGAATCACACCCTCTACTGGCAGGTAAGTTCCCATACTTGGATTCACTTAGTGCTAAATCCTACTCCCATCTAAATAAATACTAAATAGGATTAACTAAACTGGACTGGACTGAGTTAACTAAGTTCCGTTGACTGACGAAATACTACTGAGATTACTGAATTTCTGGGATCTCTAAGGTTACTGGAGTTACTGAGTTTGCCAAATCTTTCTGAGTCACATGACTGCCTGAGTTTTATGGATCATGGCCTGACTGATAGTATCGTGAAAACATGATACTGGCTCTAAGCACACAGCTAAATTTTTGGGTACAAGTACCCCGAGGACTCAATAGAAGGAAACTAACAAGGCATGACATTATTGAATACGTGACCAATAATTCATAATATAATAAGTTGGGGATTTCATGAAGTACATGGTTATAATAATCTTGTACATGGTAGGAATGCATATAATCAATGTCATAATTTTATACTCTAACATCATGAGCATTCCAACAAACATCTACATTGCACCACAATAGCATGGGAGTCATTTGAACATAAGGGTAAAACATACATTTATCATATGGGTCACAATTGAGCTATAATACACAATTTCTATCCTCTTAGGCATTTTATCAAACACCATACATGCACAACTTAGGGCATAGGTGTAATCATCAAATTACACATCATAAACAACTCAATTCATGGATTTCAACTTGCATGCTAACGTAGTTTCATGAAAAACACGTAGAGATTCCAACTTGAAAATCGTACAACAAGATAAACATGGTTACAAACAACCCACAACATAAACATCAAGATTTAAAATTTGAAATAGGGTTCTTGAGCTTTATGGATGAAAGGAATCCATAAATCAACACTATGCATACCTTGGATGGAATATTCTTGAAATTAAATGGTGAAATTCTTGAAATTAGATCCTCAATTGGAAACCTTAAGCTTCTTTTTGATGGATTTGAGAGAGAAACCACTATAATTTGGGTAAAATAGGGCTGAATTATCTGTTTGTGACTTATATAAGGGTGGAAAATTGACCCTTGTGCCCTTGAGGACGTGGTCATTTAATGACTAAAAACTGGGTGCCGATGCTACAAGCGATGCAGCGCATTGATGGCTGCGACATGATACTCGACGAGTCGCACCATGATCGCGTCGAGCCTCAAAAGTTTTGACTTTGGCAGCCTGCACAAATGTTGACCAATATGATTGGTGATGTGGCACGCCATGATCGCGTTGGTCCACTATTGTGGGACTCTGAACATGATCTAAATGTGTTCTGAAAAATCCAAAACTTGTCCAAAAATACCTATGACCTTCCTGATCATGAATTAATAAAAATACGGACCATTAAAGGATGTTAAGGTGGCGAAATGAGATTGCCAACTTTTGAAGGCCAATACTAGATTAAGTCTGGGAACCTAGCTAGAATTTCTAAGTCTGAGACCCTTGACAAGCTTAAAGGACTAAATTAAGCTTTAGGATTCTACGGGGTCTTACAGCAGTGATCGTGGAAAGACAAACGGAGGAAGGCAGAGTAGGATGAAAGGAAGCGGGTAGCAAGGAGAGAAGGAAAGAAGAGGTGGCTGAGAGGGGTTATTCCATCGGTGGCAGTTTGTCGGTGGTGTTGCGGTGGGGGACTGAGTTTAGAGAGACAGAAAAATAGAGGTATAGAGAGATGCGACTATTTGGATGAAGAATGAGGGCTTAGGGTTTCTTTGAGTTTCAAAAGAAAAGGAGTGGAACTTGATCTCAGTTGTTGGATCAGTTTTGATCGACGACTGAGATTAACATTATTTAAAAGGTGCTAAAGGATTGACTACCAATTTAAGCTCAAAAATGATATCAATTTGGCTATAATTGTCACTAATTGGGCTCAAACAATGGCTAAATTTTAAATAAAATTGTGAAGATAATTGAATTGGATTAGGACTGCTATTTTAGTAACTGTAATAATAAGATGTTGCTATTAAAATAACTACGCTCGTAAAATTTATGTTACGTAAATACATTATACAAAATTATCGATAATAATAAAATACAATGTATTTGTAAATTGAGAGTGTCCATACTTATGAAAAAAATAATTTAATAAAATTATGTAAAATGTTGTATTTGAATTAAAAAAATGATACTAAAAAGTAATAAAACAATTTGTACATTTTTAATTATGAATGTGACTTGTCGAAAATTATTTGATAGCAAAATAATGCGTAAAAGTATTAATATTAAAAATTAAATAATTTTGACAAAAATAGCAGCTTGAGAGAGCATCGGGAGGTCAAAATTGAATGTCAACAATAAATGATACTAATTGTGAAAATAATATCTTGTTGTGTATAGAAATTTACAGCTAAGATTCATTAGACTATAGACAATCACTAATTTTAACTTTCTTTTTAAACCTTGTTGAGCAAGAAGTGTATGTGTTCACTTTTTGGGAGTTTATCATATCATTTTGTTAAATGAAGTTTTTAAATATTTTTTTAGAAGCGTTCATATGGTGTTGTTCATGGTTTTGCCAAAGTAAAACACTCAATTGACATCCTAATTTCAAGGTTGAGATACAACATTCGGTTGACATCTCATATGTTAGATTGATTTGTTTTTTTTTAAGAATTTCAACTTTTGTCACTAGCTAAAGTTATAAACCAAAAAAATCAAACCAAACTGAACTAAACCGACAAGAACCAAATTGGCGGAACCGACAAGAACCAAATTGGCGGTTATTTTTTTGTTTGGTTTGGTTTGGTTTTAGAAATTTAAAAACCAACTAAGTTGGTTTGGTTATGGCTTTTACCAATACCCGGTCCAAACCGGCCCATGAACACCCTAGTCATAACATTAAATTTAGCTTAAAAAATCTGGCTCTCAAGTGTTCACCTTGGCTCAACCAATGTGCAACCTTAGCTTATTATGAAGATTATCTATGTATTCCTCTCCTGTCATATATATATAGTATTCCCTTCGTCCCAATTAAAGTGTCACAAATTAAAGATGTGTAGTCACTTAAATCTTTCTGATCTTAAACTTATCTTGTAGAATATTTGAATTGGAATAACTATTAAATATAGAAAGAGACACTTTTTTCAGGTAGACCAAAAGAGAAAAAACACACATTTAAATTAGGATAGAGGGAGTATATGCTTTTAGCTATCGTATTCTTCCACCGAGCATATGTATTACCTATTATATCTCCCATTTCCAGTCCATGGCCTGTTGAGGTTGAAATTTGTAGTTATTTGAAGAAGAAGAAGAAGAAGAAGAAAAAGAAGAAGAAGAAGAAGAAGAAGAAGAAGAAATGGAATTAAAAGGAGAAATTCAGCATGAATGTAGAAAAATCATGGAGAGTTCTTGAGAGTAAACATTGAAAGAGAGTAATCTTTATTTCTTGTATTTTAAAAGTGTATTGTACAAGTGTAGACTCATCGATATATAGTAGATCAATGTTCTCAATCTTAACAATCAGTGAGAACAACTATTGAACCAACTACTAGTAATTATTAACTAGGCTGATTAGGATCTGATCATAGTTAGTTGAATAACTAACTTAACTGACATAAACTGTAAAGTTGAAAAGTAAGTTTCTTTAGTTATTTATCCTCTCAACACGCCCCCCAATCTAGGAGGTACAAAGATGTTTAATATTCCTAACTTGGACAATAGGTACTGATGTTGATCTTTGTTTAAACCATTGGTTAAGATGTCTGTAGGTTGTTCCTTTGTAGGTAGATAATGAGTTGTAATTAGAACTTGTTGTAATTTCTCTCACAAAGTGACAATCAATTTTATATGCTTATTCCTCTCATGATACACAGGGTTTACAGTAATTTGAATTACTACTTTGCTGTCTGAGTAGATGCTAACTGGTAACTTGACTTCTGCTTCTATTTCCTTGAGTAAGCCTGTTAACCAGCTTAGTTCTGAGACTATTGTTGTCATACTTCTATACTCAGCTTCAGCTGATCTTCTTAATACTGTAGTATGCTTCTTTGCTTTCCAAGATACAAGATATTCACCAATCTTAATGAAAAATCTAGTAATAGACCTTCTAGTAATGGGGAATATTGCCCAATCAGAGTCACAGTAAGTTGTGACTGTATTATTTAAGTTGTTGGATAAAAGAATGCCTTGACTTGGTTGTTTCTTGATGTACCTAAAAATTTTAAGTACTACTTCCATATATGATGCCTTTGATTTTTGCAGGAACTGACTTAAAGTTTGCACACCATAGGCAATATTTGGTCTTGTCTTAGTTAGATAAAGTAGCTTGCCTATAAGTCTTTGATAAGTAAAATGATCTGCAATAGGATCTTCTGAAGCACCTTTGATTCTTGATAGATGATCATCATACTGCTTGGATGTTAGCTTAAGATTGAAATCCATAGGTGTACCTGCTGGTTTAGCTGCTAGTAGTCCAGATTCAAAGATTAATTTAAGCACATACTTTCTATGGTGCACGGTAATTCCTTGACTAGATCTGGCAAACTCTATGCCCAAAAAATATTTCAATTCACCTAGGTCTTTAGTCTTGAAAGCTTCTTGGAGTTTAAACTTGTCTTTTGTGAGAGAAATTAAAACAAGTTCTAATTTGAGTTGTAATCAAACTAACTCTGCTTAAACTATAGATGAATCAAGGCTTCATAAAGTTTTGCATTCCATTCCCTTAAATCTTGTTTAAGTCCATAAAGGGATTTGACTAGTCTACACACCTTCCCCCTTAGATATCAAGTCTCTAAGGCATCCTTATATAGATTTGATCATGTAGATATCCCTGAAAGAAGCATTATATACATCCATTTGATTTATATTCCAACCTTTGGAGGGTTCTAAGGTATGTACTGATCTAACAGTTACCATTTTTACTATAGGAGAAAAAGTTTATTTGTAGTCTATCCCCTCCTTTTGACTATAACCTTTAGCTACAAGTTTAGCCTTGTACCTCTCAAATTCACCTAAGCTTTGTATTTGATCTTATAGATCCATTTGCAACCAATTGGAGTCTTTCCAGGAGGCAGTGACACAATATCCCATGTATGGTTGTCCTATAGATATTTTATATCCTGTTTCATTGCATCAATCCATTTAGGGTCTTAGATTGCCTCAGTATAAGTAGTAGGTTCGGTAAGAGAATATGTTGCTGCAATGTACGCTTGATAAAAAGTAGATAAGTGAGCATAACTAATGTAATTAGTCATAGGATTCTGCACATCCTTGTAAATATTAAGAGATACAAAAATTTTCAGCCATATAGGTGGATATGTGCTTCTATTTTATCTCTTTTGTGGCTTAGTAAATTCTATTTGAGGTGGATTATGATGTTTCTGAGCATCATTAGGAGCAATCCCTATCTTCTTATTATCATCATGATCAATGACATCAGAATCTCCTGATTGTTCATGATCAAAATACTCTTGTATAGGTATTTATGTATCACCTATTGCTGGTGTATCAAGTCTACTTATAGATTTAGAGGTTGAACCCCTTATATAATTGTCAGCAGGAGCAGAATCAGTCAAAGAAATAAACTGACTGTCAGCATAATTGTCATATAAAATACCTGTGTCCTTTAAGGTGTTTATGAAAATAGGGGAATCTGTCTTACTGATATTGTTGAAGGGAAAAATATTTTCTTGAAATATCACATCTCTACTAATAAAGAAAATTTTTTGAGTCAAATCATACAACACATATCCCTTTTGAACCTCTGAATAGCCCATCATTATTGCAGCTTTGTCTCTTGGCTGCAATTTATCTGTTTTAGTGAGATCCTTAGTAAAACACAAACATCCCATTACTTAAAAGTGACTAAGAGATGGTTTCTTCTTGTACAACCTTTCATAAGGTGTCTGATCATCTAAGACTCTGCTTGGCAGTCTATTTATCAAATAAGTTGCAGCAAGAACATATAAACCTCAAAACCTTATTAGTATTTATCCCTGAAATCTAATAGCTCCGGTAACCTCCAACAGATGTCTATGCTTTCTTTCAGCCACCTGTAACACCCCGAAATCCTATCCCGGAGCGTCACACGGTGCTTAAGGCTACAAGTAGCCCCAAGCTAACCCTTTGAGCCTGCTACTTAGTATAAAGATTACTTAAAGATAATGAGAGAAAAATAAGGAATCAAGTCATATCACGTCTAACGGAAATCCGCATGAGTATTGTAAAGGTAACAAAATACTTCAAATCTAAACATACTGACCATCTAGTCTGACAAAGCCTCTACTACTCAACAAACTAGAGAGCCATTGGGAAAGATCCCCAACTGACTCTAACTTAATTGAAAATAGTAGAATAACTACTAAAAATACTGAAGTATCTGGAGATAGTCCCTCGAACCATGAGGACCCACCATAGTGAAGATGTAGATAAAGATACTCGGGATCACTGACGCTACTGGGACTGAGCACCTAAACCTATATTATGAGACAATATAAAACACAGAAATATATGTGGATCAGCACTTAGGAATGTACTGAGTATATGGGGGTGTATGCAACTAAATATCAATACAATAAATCTTTATAGAAAATATACATGGCATTATAGATGACTCACACAAATTAAATAAAACACTCATAAATCATGAATAATAAAACATGTATTATAAATCACGTGAGCCATAACACTTTGTTCTAAATCTGTATTCTTTCTTTGATCACAAGCTTGTAAACTAGTTGAACTCTTAATTCAACAACTTTTAGAACGTACACTTTAGTCTTTTGAAAACAAGGAACTTCTTTGAAACTCAAGGACTTAAAACCTTAAGAACTTTAAGACTTGAGACTCTAGGAAACTTGAGAGTTTCTTCTAACGACGTAAACCATGTGAGTTACATGGAGTCCAACGTCTTGCCCATGTTGGGGAGAGTTGTTCTATCGTTGCCATCAGAGTAGAACCTTAACTCTTAGTGTTCACTAGCTTAACCCACTTGGGGTAAATCAAATCCTACGGTGGCTCGTAGTTCTGGGGCATGAGACCTCGGAATCAAGCCCAACTCGGTGCTAAGTACTACTACTATACTAGGCTCAGAACTTTTAGGAAAATCCACCTTATACAATTCAACATTATGAAATGGGAGCCAATATGCTTCCCTTTAACTTAAATCACAAGATGTGGATTCCTTTAATAACTTAGGATCAAAATCAACTCTTTTCTTTAAACTTTGGTAGACTATCTTTAACAAGCTTTGAAACTTCAATGATATGGAGATATTAATACCATTCTTGAAATACTATAGAATATATCAAAATTCATTTTTGGACCTTAAAACATGTATACATATTCAAGAAATCTCAATTCAAAATATAGGGTAAATTATGACTTCAACCTTAAGAGTATTCCAAACATCAATAATGGAAGGAATATGTAATTCATAACATTAATTCTCAATTCAAATCATAAAATAGGTGTAGTATCATATAATTCAAGACTTGAACAAATTCATAATCTCATATACTTGAAATATAGCAATTTAGACATAATTCATCTTGAAACATTACAATCTTTTAAGAAAAAATAGAACTTTAAGCACAAGAATGGAAGAAGTGTTCTTGTTCAAACCCCACATACCTTAAATTATGAACTTTGATGAATAAGATTGCTTGAGACTCTTTCTCGTACTTTTGGATGAGGGTTCTTGAAGCCCTTGACTTGGGAACCTTGAATTCAACTCAATTTATGAAAGCTACGGTAGATTCTTGGAAGAGGTTCAGGGTACTTAGGGTTTTTGTTGGGAGAAAACTTGAGAAAAAACTAATAGAATGCTTGTAAATGACTTTAATTTGGTGTTTATATGGTTTAAGATTCTTGGAAAAGGTCCAAAGTGCCCTTTTTAACTCCTGAATGAGGCTGGAAAAATTAAAATGGAAAACCCATTGTTATGGGCCACCACGATATGCCACTATCACGGTGGCCCACTAGAAATTGACAAATGGGAATCTTGGGGTCACCGCGATGTGGAGCCATTGCGTTGTCCCACTGATTGGGACCTATAACTTTAGTGCGATGCACTACAATCATGCTAAGCTACTGGAATTTGACAATTGTCAAAAAGACCCTCTCCAGACGCGCCAAGCACTAAAATGACGCTGATTTATGACTAGGACTTAAATTTGTCATAACTTCTTGCCTGGTTAAAAGATTTAGGCGAATATTATATCGTTGGAAAGCTAATTAAATTTCCCACAGGATAAAAAGTAAAAATTAGGGAAATTCTATATGGTTTAAACGTTACACACTTAGAAAGTCATTCCTTAGCCTTCTAGAGACGAAATTAAGCTTAAGTAAAAGTTTGGTGGTATTATAATATCTCCCCCTTGGGAACATTCATCCTCGAATGATGCTCGTCAAGCTAAGAGTATGAAGGAAACTAAGTAATCATAGCTAAAGCAACTTGCTAAACGGACTCTCTATCATTCTAAACTCTTGAATACTTCGGAGAATGCATGAACTTATATTAAGAATAGCTATATAACTGCAACTTTGATTAGAAAGGGGATGAATTAAGTAAGAATGATACCTTCGGCTTGATCTGAACTTGTGGATAATAGATGAGGGTACTTGGATCTCATATCTGACTTGGTTTCCCAAGTAGCGCCCACAACTGACTGGTTTTGCCACAACACTTTGACCAAGGGAACCTCTTTGTTCCTTAGTCTACGGATCTAGTGATCTAGAATCTCTTCAAATGAAAGGTTAGTCAGGATATCTGGGTTCTTTGAAGGATCCATAACAACGGAATCACCAATGTGATTCTTAAGCATGGAGACATGAAATATAGGATGCACAGCTGACAACTCTGCGGGTAACTCAAGCACATAGGCTATTCTCTTCACACAACTTAGGATTTTATAGGGGCCAATATACTGGGGACTAGGCTTCCCTTTCTTGCCAAACCTTTTTACTATAACGCCCCAAGAACCTATCCCAAGACGTCACACAGTGCTTAAGGACACACATGGCATCAATCTAATCCTCTAAGCCTTTCATCACTTTCAGAACTCACTATAACTCTAATCATTTTAAAATAGGGAAGAATAATCATGTCATAAGCATACTGTGATACGAAGAAATACTGTAATGTACAAACAAAATACTGAAAGTTCTGTACATACTAGTACTCTAGTCTAACAAAGCCTCTACTACACAAGACTGAGGAGCCATTGGGACAGATCCCCAACTAACTCGCCTGAATTGAAAATGTAATGCCCCGCATGTTTCTAAGCTAGAAAGTGAATAAGTATTCCTACGTATGAAATCTCCTATCCTGTGATTCGTACTTGATTACATGACTTACAATGAATATCCTAGTGATAGTATAGCTTATGATGCATTAAGCATGTTCATATGAGTCACTTAAGGTAATACAAGCTAAGAGTTTTTGAATCCATCAAGTTTTAGTGTTTGATTTTTTAAGGGTCATCTTTGAATGAGTATAACTAGATGTTAATGTGGTATTTTGGCTGATTTAGACCTACCAAATTTTAGAGAATTGAATTATCTTTCCAACAATATCAATTTTGTCTTAACCCAATACCCGAGCGAAAAGTTATGCCCATTTTTGTGAGAAACAGTAAGGATAGGTGATTGGTTAGGCGCTGCCCAACCCAAGCATAGGCGATTGGTTAGGCGCCACCCAACCTAGCTTAGGCAATAACTTGGGATCTGCCCAACCTAGCTTAGGCAATCACTTGGGCGCCGCCTAAGTCAGTTCCAGGTGCCAAAAACACTCCGTTTTGAGTTATTTTAAGGGTAATTAAGTCTTTTAACACTCCTTACACGTCCCTAAACTTAACCCTACGAAATATATAGCTTCTAAACATATTACAACCCTATTATCATCTCAAAGCTCATCATCCAAGAGCACTAAAAGAGAAAAAGAACTAGGGTTGCGTAACTAAGCTTGAAGATCCGATTTCAAGGAAATTCCTCCGTCAATCATCAAGAATCTTCCTTCTAAGGTATGCGTGAGTTAATTTATGGATCCCTTTCATCCATAAAGCTCAAAAACCCTCTTTTTCATTATAAAGTATGATTTCTATATTGTTGGGTTTTGATGATCATGTTGTTGATATTGGGTGATTCTCAAGATGGAATCTTTATATGTTTTTATGAATTCATGATATATCAGTTGGAAACATGTAAATTTGGTTGTTCATGATTTATAATTTGATGATTTCACCTATGATTAACATGTGAATGTAATATGTTTGATAAAATACCTAAGAAACTAGAAATCATGCAATATAGCAAAGTTGTGACTAAGTGAAGGATTCATTATATGCCCTTACGTTCCAATGACTTTTATGTTGATAATGTGCCTTGTAAATGTTGTTGGAATACTCATGAACTATTCTTATGAGATTATGCTATGTTTACTTGCAAATCCTACTTATAAACAAGATGTAGGATAACCATGCAATCCACATGAACTTCCATGCTTTTGGTATGTGTTGCCAATATGATTATGCAATGAACATGATATTAAGATTGTGCAAGTACTTCCATGTGATATAAAATCCTTTCCATAAATACATTGTTGATAACCATGCTTAGTATGAGATCCCTACTTATGATATTATAAATTATGGACTCTGCTCTTATGATTAAGTCAGTCATGTGTGTCAGTTTCCTTCCATCGAGTCCTGGGGGTACTTGTACCCGAAAACTATAGCTGTGAGCCTAGAGCCATGTCATGTTTCACAATATACGAACTCAAGCTATGATTCCAAAGACTTCAGTCAGTCATGTGACTTAGGAAAACCTCATGATCTTAGTCAGTTGTCAGATATCAGTAACATTCCGCCAGTCAACGGAATTCAGTAAGATTAAGTCATGCACAGTCAGTTATTCATGTCCAGTCCCTCCAGATGGGAGTAGAGGTTAGCACCGAGTGAACCCAAGGATGGGAACTCACCTGCCAGTTCAGGGTGTGATTCTTAGTAGTCATCTTTGTGTTCCAGAACTACGTAGCCAGCGTAGGTTAAGACATCTTAACCCGTCAGATTAGGGTTGATGAGGTGGCTTAACCCGTTAGTTTAGGGTTCCCACCATTCTCATTGAGTACCCGCCAGATAAGGGTCACTCACAGGCCATCCTTACCCGTGGCACGGTATTGACACCCCTCCAGTCAGGGAAGAGATTGGACCCCAGCTTAGCCATAACGGCATACATGGGGCATGTTGATTAAAATCTACTTCCCACAGTTTCAGTATCAGTCTTAGTAAAAGAAATCAGGGCGTTCTTCAGATTTCAGTATATATAGGACTGTTAGATACAGTCGTCCATGTTATCAGTTTCAGTATCAGTCATGACAGTTATCAGTAAACCATGTATTAGCTTACAAGTCATGCTATCACGTATTCACTGTCCCAGTTTCTATATATGTGTGTTTGCACTCCCACGTTCATATTAGTCAGTCAGTGTTGTTCATTCATGAAATCCTTTATGTTTAGCCTACCTTCCTCGTATACTCAGTACTCCAGTTGTACTGATGCATTTACGCTATAGTGCTTTCTTTTCATGTTACACCATAGGTTCCGAGATACGAGCTCCAGCCCAGCAATAGCGGTAGCATTCCAGTCGCAGAGACACAGTGAGTCCTCATTGATTCGAGGATAATATGATTTGATACATTTATTTATTTCTTCAGTTCAATTTTACAGAGTTAGTTGGAGACATGTTCCTTCAACTCCTTATTCAGATAGTTTAGAGGCTTTCAGATTTACGTTCAGATTTATGTTCAGATTTACGTTCAGATTGAGTTGTTTTGGGTATTTTCACACACATGATGGTATTCAGTTGAACCTTATGGCCTTACGGTTCTATGTATTCCACATTATTATATCATGATTTGTAGTATACAGGTACAGATATCAGTCATGGGTTAGCTTGTGGTCCCTTGGGGTCATGAGCACCGCGTAGCATTCTGGTTCAGCGAATCGGGGTGTTACAAAAAAGAAACAATCATCTACTATCAAGGCAAAAATCAGGGACATAGGTCCTCAAACCATGAGGACTCGCCAACTGTAAGAATGTAGATGGAGGTAGTCAAAGATCACTGTCGCTGCTGAGACTGAGCACCTGAACCTACATCACGAGAAAATATAGAACATAGAAAAGTATGGGAATCAGTACTTGGGATTGTATTGAGTATGTAGGGGTGTATGCAACACTTTTTAACAATATCACAAATGTAAAATAAAGGCATGCATGCTGACAATAATAACTCTCTTCGCTTGAATTTCCTAAAACATAATTTCCATAAATCATAGATAATAACACATGCTTCACAAATCTTATAAATCATTGGACTCAACTCAAACTCTTTAACTCATGACTTAGAGTGACTCGGTAACTCAAGAAACTTAGACTATTATGGACTAGGGAGTTTCTTATAACCGACATAAACCATGTGAGCTCCATGGAGTCGAACGTTTTGCCCTCCTAAGGAAGGAACCCCGCATTGGCGGGAGTGTTATACTCTTGCCAGGGAGTATAACCTCAAACTCATCTCTGTGATCACAAACTCGGCTCTTTGGCCCTCAATCTCAATCCTATGGTGGCACGTAGTTCTGAGAAAGTAGGATACGTTGAACCCACACCTCCCACTTGGTGCTAAATACTCCTCTCAAACTTAGCTCAAAACTCATTAGGATATCCACCTCAATCAACTCAAGGGTCTATCATGAAGACCAAAACATAAATATTTTTTATCTGTAAATCATAAGCAACTTGTGGATTCCTAACTCGACTCAAACTCAAAACAATCTTTCTCGACATCAAGTACACTTGCTTATTAAATCATATCAAGTATCAAGGCTTCAAGAAAACATCATAGAACTTATTGTTGACTCTCAAGCTCAATATCAATATATATTCAATACTCAATCTTCTCATGAAAAGGCATAACTCATGACACTTATCTTAAATAACTTAGAAATCATCAATGTATAATAACAAAATACAATTCATGGCATAAATTCTCAATTTAAGAAATATGATGGTAAAATACTTATAAATATCAAACTTAATCAACTCAAATCTCATAAACAATAAATAAAGAAATTTGGGTGTTCATGGCATAAATTCTCAATTTAAGAAATATGACGGTAAAATACTTATAAATATCAAGCTTAATCAACTCAAATCTCATAAATCATAAATAAAGAAATTTGAGTGTAAACCCACTTGCAAGGATCATGAAATTTCAATAGTAAAAATCAATTCTTTGGGCACAAGAATGAAAGGATATTCTTGTCCAAGCCCCACATACCTTGGATTATAATTTTAAGATGAAAAGACCTGATTGGAAAGTCTTCTTCACACTTTTGAGCTAAGTTTCTTGATACCTTTGACTTAGAGAACTTGATTCTTGAACAACTCGATGAAATATATAGAAAATTCTTGAATCTTCTTGGAGAAGATTTTTATTTGGAATTAGAGGAGAGAAATGCTAGATCTAGATATTTCTTGGAAGAGATTGGAGAGAAAATAAATTACTCTTCTCTACTTGGATATATATATATATATAGAGGCCAAAATAGGTAGAAATGACCAAAATACCCTTGAGCAAATTCTAGAACTGGAGCCCGAGTTTTGGCTTAGGCGCAACACGCCATGATCGCGGACCTTTACTAGATTTTGACAATTGGGAAACTGCATAGTGGCGCGATGCGGTGAAATTGCGTTGTCACCTTGGTCATGACCTGGAAGGGCACCACGATGCGGTGGAATCGTGTTAGTGCACTGGAATTTGACAATCCTAATATTGAGCCTTGGCGTGATGTGCCAATATTGCGGAGGCTCACTGGAAAAATGACAATTGCCATTTTAGCTGTCTCCGCGACACCGTAAAGTGCCAGGTGGCACACTGTCTCACTAAAATGGCTCTAGCTCTTTACCCGAGGGTAGTATTTGGGAAAATTTGGTATCGACGAAAAGATTATTCAAATATCCATGTGATAGAAAGTAGAAATTATAGAAAAACAATACGGTTTAAACATCATTCACCTTGGAAGTTGTCCATATTCACTTCAAAAGATGGATTCAGGCTTAAGGAATGATCAGGGTATTACAATATCTCCCCCTTGGAAACATTCGTCCTCTAATATTGCTAGTTAGGCTCAAGATCGAAGAGCAATTGGAAATACTTTATGGGAATAATTTGCTCAACCAACTTACTTCACTCTAGATTTTTTAGTACTCCATAGAATGCACGAATCATAGAATAGATATTTATATAACTGAATACACTGGATTAGAAGGAAACTAAATTAAGGAAGAATGATACTTTCGGCTTGATTTGAACTCGCGAAGAAGAGATGAGGATACTTAACTCGCATATCTACTTCTTCTTCCCAAGTAGCACCCTCTATTGATTGATTTCTCCATAGAACTTTAACCAAGGAAATTTATTTGTTCCTTAGTCTACGAACTTGATAATCTAGGATCTCGACCAAAACTTTATCATAAGAAAGACTATCCCAAACATGTAAGCTCTCCGACGGATCAACCACAACAGAATCACCAATGTGCTTCTTGAGCATAGAAATGTGAAAGACAAGATGGACAGCTGACAACTCTGCAGGCAACTCAATCTCATAAGTTGCTTTCCCAACATGATTCAAAAATCTATAAGGGCCAACACATCGGGGACGAAGCTTCCCTTTCTTTCCAAATCTTTTCACCCCTTTCATGGGTGAAATCTTCAAGTACACCAAATCATCAAACTCAAACTCAAGAGCTCTTTTTCTCATATCTGCATACGACATTTGACGACTCTGGGCTGCCTTTAACCTCTCCCAAATCAACTTAACTTTCTCCATAGCCTCAAACACAGCATTAGGTCCAATCGCAGCAGCTTCACCCACTTTAAAACAACCTATGGGTGAACTACATCGCCTTCTATATAAAGCCTCAAATGGATCCATTCCAATGCTAGCATGAAAACTGTTGTTATAAGCAAATTCAACCAATGGAAAATGCTCATCTCAACTTCCTTTGAAATCAAGAACACATGCTCTCAACATATCTTTCAAAGTCTGGATAGTCCTCTCAGCCTGACCGTCTGTCTGCGGATGAAAAGCGGAACTAAGATGAACTTGGGTGACAAGACCCTTCCGAAAAGCTCTCAAAAATTGAGAAGTAAATTGAGTATCTCTATCGGAGATGATAGCCAACGGAACTCCATGCAACCTGACTGACTCTCGGATGTACAGCTTAACATAGTCCTCAGCGGAAAAAGATGTATGTACTGGCAGGAAATGTGCTGACTTAGTCAACCTGTCTACAACGACCCAAATAAAATCATGATGATGATGAGAGAGAGATAAACCGGTCATGAAATCCATGTTCACCACTTCCCACTTCTAAGTAGGAATGCTAAATTCTTCCATTATATCACCGGGTCTCTGGTGCTCGATCTTCACCTGTTGGCAAGTTGCACACTTCTCTATGAACTTCTCTATATCCCTCTTCATACCATTCCACCAATAAATTTCCCACAAATTGCGGTACATCTTGGTAGTATCGGGATGAATAAAATACCATGCGCCATGCACTTCAACCATAATTCTCTGCCTCAGATCATCAATATTAGGCACACATAATCTATTTTGAAGCCTCAATACACCATCTTCCCCTTGGGAGAAAACCCCAACCTTTTGGTCTTAAACTGACCTTTTCAGTTCGACCAAACGAGAATCCATATCCTGCTTCTTCTTCACTTTCGAAACTAGAGAAGATTCAGAATTACTTTGAACCCAAATATTACCCTCAGCTGAATCAAGCAATCTAACACCCAACCTAGCCAAACGATGCACTTCACAAACCAATTCCTTTTTATCGTTCTCTACATGCATCACACCACCAACGGATGGCCTGCTAAGGGCATTCGCCACTACATTAGCCTTGCTCAGGTGATACAACACGGTCATATCATAGTCTTTCAGTAATTCTAACCATCGCCTCTACCGCAGGTTCAACTCTCTTTAATTAAACATATACTGCAAACTCTTGTGATCCATAAAGACATCAACATGAACACCGTACAAGTAGAGTCTCCAGATTTTTAGGGCAAAAACTACTGCAGCTAGCTCAAGATCATAGGTCAGGTAATTCTTCTCATGAGGTTTCAATTGTCGGGAGGCATAGGCTATAACCTTACCCTTCTGTATCAACACGTAACCCAACCCAACTCTAGAAGTATCAAAATACACCATAAAATCATCTGCACCATTAGGCAAGGTCATCACAGGGGCTGAAGTGAGTCGAGTCTTCAACTCCTAAAAACTCTTCTCACAAGAATCTGACCACTGGAATTAAACTTTCTTTTGGGTTAACCGGGTCAAAGGAGAAGCAATGGAGGAGAAACCTTCAACAAAACGATGATAGTAAGTAGCTAGACCCAAGAAACTCCTAATGTCAGACAGGGAAATAGGTCTAGGCCAATTTTTCACAGCTTCTACCTTTTGAGGATCAACTTGAATACCTTCAGAAGAAATAATATGACCCAGAAAGGCAACTGACCTTAACCAAAATTCACACTTGCTATATTTGGCAAACAACTGATGATCTCTAAGGGTTTGCAAGATAATTTAGAGATGATCTGCACGGTCGTTTTCATTTTGGAAGTATACAAGGATGTCATCTATGAACACAATAACAAACATATCCAAGTACTATCTAAATACCCGATTCATGAGGCCCATAAAAGTTGTTGGGGCGTTAGTTAGCCCGAAAGACATGACCATGAATTCAAAATAACCACAACGGGTGCGAAAAGCTGTCTTTGGAATATCACACTCTCTGACTTTAAGTTGGAGATAATCGGATCTTAAATCTATTTTTGAGAAATAACTGGTACCTTATAGCTGATCAAACAGGTCATCAATCCTAGGAAGAGGGTACTTGTTCTTGACTGTGACCTTGTTGAGCTTACAATAGTCAATACACATACATAATGAACCATCTTTATTTCGCGCGAATAGAATGGGTGCACCCCAAGAAGATACACTAGGCCTTATAAAACCCTTATGAAGAAGATCTTTGAGTTGCTCTTTCAACTCCTTAAGTTCTGCAGGGGCCATGCGATACAAAGGAATAGAAATAGACTGCGTATCGGGAAGAAGATCAAACCTAAATTCTATCTCTCTATTGGGAGGTACCCCTGGGAGATATTTCAGGAAAACAACAAGAAACTCATTGATAACACTAATGGACTGAATAGTCAGAGTCTCGGACTTAAATTCTTTAACTCGAACCAAATGATAGATACAACCCTTGGATATCAATTTCCTAGCTTTAAGGTAGGATATAAAATAACTCTTGTGAGCTATAGAATTTATGGACCACTCAAAGACTGGCTCATTGGGAAACTGAAACTTGACTACATGGGTACGACAGTCTATAGATGTATAACAAGAGTGAAGCCAATCCATACCCAGAATAATGTCAAAATCAACCATGTCTAGCTTGATCAAGGATGCAAACATAATTTTATTAAGGACAGTGATAGGAGACTTCTTATACACTTGCTTAACAATAACAGATTCACCTACTGGGGTAGAAACTAGAAAAGGCTCAGGAATCTTTTCAGCACTGATTTTAAAATTCACAGCTACCAACGGAGTCATATAAAAAGAACTTGAACCAGGGTCCATCAACACATACATATCAAAATTATATACACGGAGCGTACTAGTAACAACATCCAGTGAATCCTCCTGCTCCTAGCGGGGTAGTATAGCATAAAAGCGATTCTAGCGCTGACCACTTGCAGTACTAGACGAGGTACCTTAAGGAGGATTCGGATGAACTAAAGAGGCTAGAGCACTAATAGCCCGACTCTGGGGACAAATATCACGACTACCCTATCTAGCATATGAGCAATCCCTGAATATGTGGCCCAACTTACTGCAACCAAAACAATCCCTCTGATCGACTAAGCACTTACCAGGATGGTCCCTACCATACTACGGACATGGAGGAGGACAAGGTCTGTTACTCACACTATCCTGGGACCTGGACATAGTAGGCCTATTACCCTGCTCCTGCCTAATTTTGAACGCGGGAGCACTCGCTGATGAAGGCGCTGGCACAAGTGAATGGTTCTAAGACTGAGGGCAATTTCCTCCAAAAATCTAGTCTGACCATACCACTACTGCTCTGATCTAACTCTCTTATTTGCTCTTACTCTGTTTCTCTCCTTCACCTTATCTGCTTCAATCTGCTGAGCATGAATCATTAGTCTTGAAAGGTCCATGTCCCTATTAAGCATAGCAAATCTACACTTTTACACAACATCACCAGATACACCAGCCAAAAAATTACTCATACTAGTTCTAAAATCAGCCATCATACCGGGAGCATACTTAGATAAACGGTTGAACTTATGATAATACTCCTTAACTGTCGTGGGGCCCTGTCTCAAGTTCATAAATTCTTCTAATTTTGCTTCCCTCAGCTCCGGGGAAAAGAATCTGTCTAAGAACGTGTCCTGGAATAACTGCCAAGTCATGGGAGTGGCATCCTCCCCTCTACTCTTCCTCCACATCTCCACCCAATTATAAGCAACATCTTTCAAGCGATAGGAAAGTAGCTCTATACTTTTTTCCTCCTTACATGCATAATTTGGGTGATCTTTTTCACCTCATCATGATATATTTGTGGGTCCTCGCCTGTCTTTGACCCATAAAACTCTGGCGGATTCATCCACATAAAATTATAAATCTGAGCTACCATTGTATTACCTTCCTACAGAGGTGGAACTGCAGCCTGAACATGGGTCTGAGCATTGGCGGTAACAGCCTGGGCTAACACTTGAAAAGCTGCCTGGAATTCAGCATGGGAAACTGTCTCACCTAAAGGATCAACTGGTTAAGGTCGTTCGTTGTTTCTGTGAGCTCTAAGATGAGGCATTTTCTATCATAATAGAGCACGAATTAATAGCAGAGAGAAACAATTATAGGCACGATAGACTTTTGAAGAAAGAAAAAACTTTTCCTAAAATATCTCGTAGCCTCTTGCTCATAGATGTGGCGCGCTACACACCGATGATCAAGACTCTATGTAACGCAGCTCATCAGACTCCCTAGGACTCTTCAAATCTTAGGCTTTGATACCAAGCGTGTAACGCCCTAAGAACCTATCTCGAGATGTCACGCGATACTTAAGGCCACACGTGGCCACAAGCTAACCCTCTAAGCTTTTCATCACTTTCAGAACTTACTATAACACTAATCATTTTAAAATAGGGAAGAATAATCATGTCATGAGCATACTATGATACGAAGAAATATTGTCCTGTACAAATAAAATACAGTAAGTTCTGTACATGCTGGTACTCTAGTCTGACAAAGCCTCTACTACAAAAGACTGAGGAGCCATTAGGATAGATCCCTAACTAATTCGCCTGAACTAAAAAGAAACAACCATCTACTATCAAGGAAAAAATTAGGGGCATAGGTCATCGAACCATGAGGACTCACCAACTGTAAGAATATAAACAAAGGTACTAAAAGATCAATGTCGCTGCTGAGACTGAGCACCTGAACCTACATCACGAGAAAATGTACAACATAAAAGAGTATGGGAATCAATACTTAGGATTGTACTGAGTATGTAGGGGTGTATGCAACACTTTTAAACAATATCATAAATGTAAAATAAAGTCATGCATGCTTAAAATAATGACTCTTTTCACTTGAATTTCCTGAAACATAATTTCCATAAATCATCGATAATAACACGTGCTTCAAATATCTCATAAATCATTGGACTCAACTCAAACTCTTTAACTCATGACTTAGAGTGACTCGGTAACTCAAGAAACTTAGACTATTATGGAGTTGGGAGTTTCTTATAACCGACATAAACCATGTGAACTTCATAGAGTCCAATGTTTTTCCCTCTTAAGGAAGGAACCACACATTGGCGGGAGCATTATACTCTTGCCGGGGAGTATAACCTTAAACTCATCTCTATGATCACAAACTCGGTTCTTTTGCCCTCATTCTCAATCCAATGGTGGCACGCAGTTCTTGGGAGTAGGATGTCCTGACCCCACATTTCCCACTCGGTGCTAAATACTCCTTCCATACTTAGCTCAGAACGCGTTAGGAAATCCACCTCAATCAACTCAAGGGTCTATCATGAAGATAAAAACATAAATATTTCTTATCTGTAAATCATAATCTACTTGTGGATTCCTAACTCGACTCAAACTCAAAGCAATCTTTCTCGACATCAAGTACATTTGCTTATTAAATCATATCAAGTATCAAGGCTTCAAGAAAACACCATAGAACTCATTCTTGACTCTCAAGATTAATATCAATATGTATTCAATACTCAATCTTCTCATGGAAAAGCATAACTCATGACACTTATCTTAAATCACTTAGAAATCATCAATACATAATAACAAAATATAATTCATGGCATAAATTCTCAATTTAAGAAATATGACGGTTAAATACTCATAAATATCAAACTTAATCAACTCAAATCTCATAATTCATAAATAAAGAAATTTGGGTGTAAACCCACTTGCAAGGACCATGAAATTCCAATAGTAAAAATCAATTCTTTGGGCACAAGAATGAAAGGATATTCTTGTTCAACCCCACATACCTTGGATTATAATTTTAAGATGAAAAGACTTGATTGGAAACTCTTCTTCACACTTTTGAGCTAAGTTTCTTGATACCTTTGACTTAGAGAACTTGATTCTTGAACAACTCGGTGAAATATATGGAAGATTCTTGAATTTTCTTGAAGAAGATTTGGATTTGGAATTGGAGGAGAGAAACCCTAGGTCTAGATATTTCTTGGAAGAGATTGGAGAGAAAATGAATTACTCTTCTCTACTTGGATATATATATATATATATATATATATAGAGAGAGAGAGAGAGAGAGGCCAAAATAGAAAGAAATGATCAAAATGCCCTTGAGCAAATTCTAGAACTGGAGACCGAGTTTTGGCCTTGGTGTGACACGCAATAATCGTAGACCTTCACTGGATTTTGACAATTGGGAAATTGCTCAGTGGTGCGATGCATTGAAATTGCGTTGTCATCTTGGTTGTGACCTGAAAGGGCACCGCGATGCGGTAGAATCACATTGGTGCACTGAAATTTGACAATCCTAATATTAAGCCTTGGCGCGACGCGTCAATATCGCAGAGGCTCACTGAAAAAATGACAATTGAAATTTTGGCTGGCTCCGCGTGCGCTAAAGTGCCAGGTGGCACACTGTCTCACTAAAATGCTCTAACTCTTCACTCGAGGGTCGAATTTGGGCAAATTTTGTATCGACGAAAAGCTTATTCAAAAATCCACATGATAGAAAGTAGAAATTAGAGATAAACAACATGGTTTAAACATCATTCACCTTGGAAGTCATCCATACTCACTTCAAAAGATGGATTCGGGCTTAAGGAATGATCAGGGTATCACATCACCCCTTTCATGGGCAAGAGATTTTCAGATACACCAAGTTATTAACTTGAACTCAAAGTCTCTTCTTCTCATATCTGCATATGACTTCTAAAGACTCTGGGCTGTCTTCAACCTTTCTCTAATCAATTTCACCTTCTCCATAGCCTCAAACACTACAAACCACTTCAAACCAACCTATGGGTGATCTATATCTTCTACCATACAAAGCCTTAAATGGTGCCATCTTGATGCTACCATGGTAACTATTATTATACACAAACTCAATCAATGGTAAATGCTCATCCCAACTACCTTTGAAGTCAAGAGCACATGCTCTTAACATATCCTCCAAAGTTTGGATGGTCCTCTCAGCCTGACCATATGTCTGCGGATGAAAAGTGAAACTCAAATGAACTTGGGTACCAAGACCTTTCTGGAACTCCCTCCAAAATTGAGAAGTAAACTGAGTACCCCTGTCTGAGATGATAGACAAGGGAACTCCATGCAATCTGACTAACTCCCGAATATACAGTCTAGCATAATCCTTAGCAGTATAAGATATATACACAGGCAAGAAATGAGTTGACTTAGTTAACCTGTCTACAACAACCCAAATAGAATCAGGATGGCATTAGGAGAGAGGTAAACTAGTCACAAAATCCATATTTATCTCTTCCTACTTCAAAGTGGGTATACTAAACTCTTGCATCACACCACCAGGTCTCTGGTGCTCTACCTTGACCTGTTGGCAAGTTCCATACTTAGCTACGAACTCAGCTATATTTTTCTTCTTACCATTCCACCAATAGATTTCCCGCAAGTCGTGGTACATCTTGATAACACTGGGATGAATAGAATATAGCGCGCCATGCACCTCTGCCATGATCCTCTATCTCAGATCATCAACACAAGGAACACATAATCTACCTTGCAATCTCTACACACCATCTCTCCCTTGGGAGAAAACTTTTACCTTTTGGTCCTTGACTGACTCCTTCAGTCTGACCAAACTAGGATCTGAGTCTTGATTCTCCTTCACTTCTGAAATCAGAGAGGATTCGGAACTACTCTGTACCAAAATACTCCGCTCAGTAGAATCAAGCAACCTAACGCCCAATCTAGCCAAACGATGCACATCATGAGCTAATTCTTCCGTACCCTTGTCTACCTGAGCAACACTACCCATAGACAACCTGCTAAGGGCATCTGCCACTATATTGGCCTTGCCTGGGTGATACAACACACTCATATCATAATCTTTCAGCAACTCTAACCATCTTCTCTGGCAAAGATTCAACTCCCTCTGAGAAAATACATACTGCAAGTTTTTGTGTTCCGTAAACACATCAACATGAACACCATACATATAGTGTCTCCAGATTTTCAAAGCAAAAACAGCAGCAGCTAATTCAAGATCATGGGTTGGGTTGTTCTTTTCATGTGGCTTCAACTGTCTAGAGGCATAGGCTATAACCTTACCTTTCTGTATTAACACACAACCTAAACCAACTCTAGAGGCATCACAATACACCACAAAACCATCCATATCATCAAGCAAAGTCTTCTCACAAGAATTTGACCAAAGTAACTTAACTTTTTTGGGGGTCAAACGGGTCGTGGGGGATGTAATAGAAGAGAAACCTTCAACAAAATGGCGATAGTATCTAGCTAGACAAAAGAAAATACTAACGTCTGATGGAGAGATAGGTCTAGGATAATTTCTTACAGCTTTTGTCTTTTGAGGATCAACTCTAATGCCTTCGACTGAAATGATATGACCCAAAAAGGCTACTGATCTTAGCCAAAATTCACACTTGCTGAATTTAGCGAACAACTGATGATCTCTAAGAGTTTGCAAAACAATCCTAAGATAATTCGCATGGTCATTCTCAGTGTGGGAGTAAATAAGGATATCATCTATGAACACTATGACAAACATATCAAGATACTGGTTGAACACTCGATTCATGAGGCCCATGAAAGCTGTTGGAGCATTGGTTAGCCCAAAATACATGACTAGAAACTCAAAATGCCTATAATAGGTTTGGAAGGCTGTCTTTGGGATATCACATTCCCTTATTTTAAGTTGATGATAGCTGGATCTAAGGTCTATCATTGAGAAATAACTCTCACCTTGCAACTGATCAAACAGGTCATCAATTCTTAGAAGAGGATACTTATTCTTGGCTATGACCTTGTTAAGCTGACGATAGTCAATGCACATACGCAAAGAACCATTTTTTTCGCATGAATAGAACAGGTGCATCCCAAGGTAACACATTGGGCCTTATAAAACCTTTGTCTAAAAGATATTTGAGTTGCTCTTTTAACTCCTTAAGCTCTGTAGGTGCCATACGACAGGAAGGAATAAAAATAGGCTGAGTATCGGGAAAAAGGTCAATCCTGAATTCTATCTCTCTATCGGGAGGTACCCCTGGGAGATCTTCCAAAAAAAATCAGGAAACTCATTAACAATGTTGGCTGACTGAATGGTTAGAGCCACGGACCTAGTGTCCTTAACTCAAACTTGATAATAAATACAGCCTTTGGATATTAGCTTTCTAGCTTTAAGATAGGATACAAAATGACTCTTGGGAGATACTGAACTTCCGGACCACTCGAAGATTGGCTTATCTAACTGAAACTTAACCACACGGGTACGACAATCTATAGATGCATAGCAGGAATGAATCCAATCCATACCCGGAATAAGGTCAAAATCCACCACGTCCAACTCTATAAAATCAGCATGTATGACTTATGAAAAATAGTAACAGGATACTTTTTAAACACTTGTTTAGCAACAAATGACTCCCCTACTAGAGTAGAAACTAGGAAAGGCTCAGGAATATTTTTGGGACTAATTTCAAAACTCACAGCTACAAGTGGGGTCACATAAGAGAAACTTGACCCAAGGTCCAACAACACATAAACATCAAAGTGAAAGACACAGAGCATACCAGTAATAACGTTGGGAGAATCCTCCTGTTCCTAGTGGGATGGTAAGGCATAGAACCTATTCTGGCGTTGACCGCCAGCAGTATTGGAAGAAGTGCCCTGAGGAGGAGTTGGGACACTATTAGCCTGAGTTTGAGGTCGCACATCTCTGTTCCTCTTCCTGGCATATGGATATTTTCTAAGTCTGTGGCCCAACTTGCCATAACCAAAACAACCCCTCTGTTCATCTAAATACCCACCGGGATGGGTCCTACCACACTTATCACAGGGAGGATAATTAGGCATGTTACTTATACTGTTCTGGGACTTGGACATAGAAGGCATGTGCTCTTGCTCCTGCCTATTTCTGGGCGCGGGAGCAATAGCTGACGAAGGTGCTGGCATAGATGAACGGCTCTAAAACTATAGACGGTTCCCTCCATGGGACCTATCCTGACCGTACTCATGCTGCCCGGATCTAGCCCTTTTGTTTCCCCTCACTCTATCTCTTTCCCTTATCTTATCTGCCTCTATTTTGTAGGAATAAATTATTAGCCTAGCAAGATCCATGTCCCTGTTGAGCATATTATTCCTACACTCTTTCAACACCAGTCTAGATATCCCAGTCACAAACTTACTCCTACTAGATTGGGTGTCAGAAATTTGGCTAACTAGTTGATCTTAAGGCAATACTCCTTAACAATTATGGAGCCTTACCTCAGGTTCGTAAATTTTTTTATCTTTGATTCCCTCATCTCAAACGGGAAGAACTTGTCCAAAAATGCATCTTGGAATACCTGCCAAGTAGTTGGGTCTGCATCCTCCCCTCTATTCTTCCTTCATGTCACTACCCAGTCATAAGCAATGTCCTTCAACCTGTAAGATGCCAACTCAACACTTCTATGCTCAGAAACATGGATCACCTGCGTGATATTTCTCACCTTCTCAAGATATAACTGTGGGTCCTCACCTGTCTTAGACCCATAAAACTCTGGTGGATTCATCCGTATGAAATCCCAAATTCTAGAAGCAACTAAATCACCTCCTTCATGAGGTGGAACTTTGGCCTGGTTATTGGCCTGAACATTCACAATAACTATTGGGGCTAATCCCTGAAAGACAGCCCAAAACTCAGCATCAGACACGGTCTCATTCAAGGGATCAACAGGCTGGGGTTGCTCGATATTATTTCTGCAGAAATTCACTCTTCGGGAAGGCATTTTTTGAAATAACATAGCATGAGTTAATAGCTGAGAGAGACAACTCTAAGCACGATAGATTCTGGAAGAAAGAGATGACTTTTTCCTAAAACATCTTGTAGCCTCTTGCGCATAGATGTGGCGC
>NC_061114.1:191803483-191803579 GCF_002878395.1 Capsicum annuum
TCTAGAAGAAAGAGATGACTTTTTCCTAAAACATCTTGTAGCCTCTTTTCATAGATGTGGCGCGCTACACACCGATGATCAAGACTCCACTTAATG